>NW_015163708.1:68657-116080 GCF_001447785.1 Gekko japonicus | reverse complement strand
TCCCTTCTATCCCAGTCCGAAGGTGCGAGGGGTGAATGCAAAGAGGGGAGTCAGGATGCAAAAGGTACAATGTGAAAGTTGATGACATTTTGCACGGAGCCTTTGCATTCTGACTGCCTTCTTTGCATTCACCCCTTGCACCTTCCGACTGGGATATAAAGGCTCAGGGAACTCCATTCCTACTTGTATCTGACGAAGGGAGCTTTGATGCGCACAAACTTCTACCCTGATAATCTTGCTGGTCTTTAAGGTGCTACCGGGCTTAGATTTTGCTTTCCGAACCCTGGACTGTGCCACAGCATCTGCCTTGAATTCCCCTCTCCCCCCCCCCCCCCCCCGCCCCAATACTTTTTTTTTCTATTTATTCCTTCTTTCTCCTTTGCAATTCTCCAGCTCTGCGATCTTAGTAGTGAATGAAGACGATTAGGCCAAGGCCTGTTGAAACTTGACAAAAATGTATGAACACACCGGAAAAGGCAGGTAAAGAGGAATGCATCTCCCATGAGAGCCAGTTCGGTGTCGTGGTTAGGAGCGCAGACTCTAATCTGGGAGGACCGCGTTTGAGTCCCCACTCATCCCCAGGCAGCTGCTGGTGTGACCTTGGGTCAGTCATAAGTTCTTTCAGAGCTGTTCTCTCAAGGACAGTTCTGGAAAGAAGAAGAGAAGAGATTGGATTTACACCCTGCCCTTCACTACTCAGAGTCTCAGAGTGGCTTACAAACCCCCTTCCCTCCCGCTCCCCACGACAGACACCCTGTGAGGTAGGTGGGGCTGGGAGAGCTCTGACAGAAACGGCTCTGTTTCAAGGACAGCTCTTGTCAGAACTATGGCTTGCCCAAGGGCATCCAGCAGCTGCAAGTGGAGGAGTGCGGGAATCAAACCCGGTTCTCCCAGATTAGAATCCAAGCACTTAACCACTACACCAACCTGGCTCTCACACCAAACTTGCAGATATCCCTGTCTTTACTGCGGAAGATAGGACTCTGTGAGAACATGGCTCATTGTCTTGCTTCTGCCCAGCAATCCAAGAGCAACCCTAGAGTCGGATTCGACTGGCTTTCGAGCAAGGGAAACTTTTACCTTTACCTTACGGCCCTCATAACAAATGAGTTCGACACCCCTGGTCTAAAGGGTCCAAATGAGTCATTTGGCCAAAAGGGTTTCTCAGCCAAGACCACACGTTTCTGACTCACCAGCAGGAACGCTGCAGCCAGAAGGCAGGCTCTTTCCTCGTTGCTCAGGTCTGCTGCAGCTGACAAATAAATTACAACAGATCATCAGACAGAAAACACACATCGGAACTGGATTCAAGCGAGATCTGGGGCATTCCCAGAGCGATGTTAGACTCCCTAAGGCATGATGGGGTTGTGGGATGATACAGTATAGCCCGATAATGTATTTTAACTTTTAATGTAAGCCGCCCTGAGCCTGCCTTGGCGGGGAGGTTGGGATATAAATTGAATTAAATAAATAAGATACGATGCGAGATAAGATGAGATGAGATAAACTGGGTTGGTACTTGGATGGGAGACCACCAAGGGGGACTCTGCAGAGGAAGGCCATGGCCAACCACCTCTGCTTCTCACTTGCCTTGAGAGCCCCTTGCTGGAGGAAGCTAAGCAGGGTTGGTACTTGGGAGGGAGTCCACCAAGGAAGGCTCTGCAGAGGAAGGCAATGGCCAACCACCTCTGCTTCTCACTTGCCTTGAGAGCCCCTTGCTGGAGGAAGCTAAGCAGGGTTGGTACTTGGGAGGGAGTCCACCAAGGAAGGCTCTGCAGAGGAAGGCAATGGCCAACCACCTCTGCTTCTCACTTGCCTTGAGAGCCCCTTGCTGGAGGAAGCTAAGCAGGGTTGGTACTTGGGAGGGAGTCCACCAAGGAAGGCTCTGCAGAGGAAGGCAATGGCCAACCACCTCTGCTTCTCACTTGCCTTGAAAGCCCCTTGCTGGGGGAAGCTCTGCAGAGTTGGTACTTGGGAGGGAGACCACCAAGCAAGGCTCTGCAGAGGAAGGCCATGGCCAACCACCTCTGATCATCTCTTGCCTTGAAAGCCCCTTGCTGGGGAAAGCTAAGCAGGGTCGGTACTTGGAAGGGAGGCCACCAAGGAAGGCTCTACAGAGGAAGGCAAAAGCCAACCACCTCTGCTTCTCATTTGCCTTGAAAGCCCCTTGCTGGGGGAAGCTAAGCAGGGTCGGTACTTGGATGTGAGACCACCACGGAAGGCTCTGCAGAGGAAGGCAATGGCCAACCACCCCTGCTTCTCACTTGCCTTGAAAGCCCTTTGCTGGGGGAAGCTAAGCAGGGTCGGTACTTTGAAGGGAGACTGTAATGATTCCTTGTTTTACTGTGTGTGTTCCTTTAAATGTTTGGTTGGAGTGCAGTGATAGCAGAGTTAGAATGATTGAAAGAAACTAGTGTGATGTGATTGGTGGATGGTACAGTGTGGGAGGGGGTTGCTTGGAATGAGTGTGTGTGTGTTTTGAGGCACACACTATACCACAAGGTATAGATAGGAACTCTCGGTCTGGGGCAAGGGATGCTCTGTATTCTTGGTGCTTGGGGGGGGGCAACAGTGGGAGGGCTTCTAGTGTCCTGACCCCACTGGTGGACCTCCTGATGGCCCCAGGTGTTTTTGGCCACTGTGTGACAGAGTGTTGGACTGGATGGGCCATTGGCCTGATCCAACATTGGTTTCTCCTATGTTCTTATGTTCTTAAGAAGCCTTTGGCGAAATGTGGCTTGTTATCAGCTACCTTACATGTAAAAGAATACCAGGCTCCAGTGAATCCTCGAAATCCTGTGGGGCTATTAAAACTGGGAGATTGTGTTCCATATTTATTTATTTATTCATTCAATTTTATTGGGGTTTCTGGTGTATGAGCCAATAAAGTTTAAATATATCTATGTCCTGTGATATGCAAAACACACCCTGTTATATTTAATTTTATTATATTTGTATTACATTGGAAAAGAAGGGGAAGAAGAAGAGGAGGAGGAGGAGGAGGAGGAGATTGGATTTATACCCTGCCCTTCACTACCCAAAGGAGTCTCAGAGCGGCTTACAATCTCCTTCCCCTTCCCCTCCCCACAACAGACATCCTGGGATGTATGTGGGGCTGAGAGAGTTCTTCCGAGAACTGCCGTTGAGAGAACAGCTCTGAGAGAACTTGTGACTGACCCAAGGTCTGTTGTGGGGAGGGGAGGGGTTGTGGCTGCCGTTTATCTCCTGCCACCTGAGGTTTTTTTAAAAAAACAAACAGTAACAGCTGGATCCCTGTAGCCTTATAACTCCCTGTTGCAATGAGGTGCCCGTTCCCAACATTCATTTCAACAAAGCGAGTCTCTTGCCCTTTTTGTTGCGGAGCTATAAGGGGAAAGGAGGAAGCGAAGCTCGTCCTACCCATATCCACCCCGAAGAACTCATGATCCATGTTGCGCTCCTCTCGGAAGCCCGGCCACTTCTTCCAAATGCTGGCCACGACGTGACCTGCGGAAGAGAAAACCTGAAGGAAGAAGAGAGAGGGGCGGGCACGTTGTTTCATGAGCTCACTAAAGACGGGCCTCCCCCCCTCCATTTCTTTAACTGTGTGCTAAGCTAGAAATGACCGGTGGTGCCGGTGGTTTAGGTGCCGCTCAGGTGCCAGTGCCGCTCAGGTGCTAGTGGTGCCGGTGGTTTAGGCCGCTCAGGACAGGAGATTTGGGGGCGGTGCCTGTGGAGGGGGGGAGATTTCGGGGAGGCTTTCACTAGAATCTGTGGTATACCATAGAGTCTGTCCTCCCAGACTACCATTCCTCCAGGGGGAACTGATCTCTTCATGCCAAGCAGATGATCTGCCATCGGGCCACAGCCCCTTCCCATGGTCCGGAATCAAGAGTCGATGCAGCTAGAGTTACCAACCTCCAGGTGGGACCTGGAGATCTCTTGTTTTTACAACTGACGTCCAAACTACAGAGACCAGTTCCCCTGGAAAAAATGGCTGCTTTGGAGGGTGGTCTGTATGGCATTATGTCCTACTGAGGTCCTTCCCCTCCCCAAACTCCCAAAGCTCCAGGAATTACCCAGCCTGGAGATGGCAACCCTACTAGCCCCAATGAGTTCTCCCTCAAAGGCCAAAATCCCCCCCCCCCCCGCCGCCGCCTTTTACTGACAGAGCCCAGCTTGGAAGTGCTGTGGTTGCCTAGCAACAGCCACTGAGAGACTCTGTTGCTTAAAGCTACAGGCACTCCTTTTATCATTTTTGGATTTTTTTTTAAAGCTGCCTAGGTTTTTTTTTTTTTTAAGATTTCACATTTCCCCACTAAACCGGGGGCCCTCCTCAGGTTTGTTGAAAGCCCTATCTGGCTCGTTCAGAGCTCCAGTCGCCGGATTTAAGTATCCAAAGACATCCTGACTTCGCTGCTACAATAGAAGATTGGAAACGTCTCCCGAATTCTGTATGCGTGTGACATTTCTGTTCAGTCGTAGCCTGATAAGAACATAACATAAGAACATAAGAGACGCCAATGTTGGATCAGGCCAAAGGCCCATCCAGTCCAACACTCTGTGTCACACAGGGGCCAGAAATACCAGATGCCCTCAGGAGGTCCACCAGTGGGGCCGGGACATTAGAAGCCCTCCCACTGTTGACCCCCCCCCAAGCACCAAGAAGACAGAGCATCACTTGCCCCAGAGCCCCTATCTATACCTTGTGGCCAATAGCCACTGATGGACCTCTGCTCCATATGCTTATCTAATTCCCCTTTGAAGCCGTCCGTGCTTGTAGCCGCCACCACTTCCTGTGGCAGTGAATTCCATGTGTGAATCACTCTTTGCGTGAAGAAGGACTTCTTTTTATCCGTTCTAACCCGACCGCTCAGCAATGTCATGGAGTGCCCACGAGTTCTTGTATTGTGAGAAAGGGAGAAAAGTACTTCTTTTTCTACCTGCTCTATCCCATGCATAATCTTATAAACCTCAATCATGTCACCCCTCAGTTGTCATTTCTCCAAGCTAAACAGCCCCCAGCGCTTTAACCTTTCCTCATAGAGAAAGTATTCCAACCCTTTTATCATTCGAGTTGCCCTTTTCTGCACTGGTGAGTCCGGGGTTCCCTCTAAGCTGAGTCAGCCTGAGCTAGCTCACGGTTTTTTAGCCTCCGGCTCACACATTGTTGTCTTGGCTCGGGAAGGACGGCTCCGAAGCGGACTCATTGATGCAGCAGCCAAATCACTCGCTCACAGCTTTAAGACCAGCAGCTCACAAAGTAGAATTCTTGCTCACAAGACCTCACAGCTTAGAGGGAGCATTGGTGGTGACCACCTTAAAGTACTTCTTCACCCAAAGAGTGATCAACACATGGATCCCCTGAAGTAGTGAGGTTCCCTCGTCCAAGATGGCTGCTACAGCCTCTGTTTCGGTCGCTCGTTTCTTACCTGGAACTCCTGCTTGGTGAAGCAGGGGCAGGTAGCTCCAAAGCCACGGATCTTCATGACGGCTGACCCATGGGCGTCGCGCACTTCTAGGAGGTGGGAGAAAACACGACACCTGCATGTGTCACAAGGGGGAGAGGCGGAGGTTGGTAGCTGTGCGATAGGGTTGCCAGCCTCCAGGTGGGGCCTGGTGATCTCCCAGAATTCCAACTGATCTCCAGACGACAGAGATCTTTCCCCCTGGAGAAATGGCTGCTTTGGAGGGCAGACTCTGTGGCACTATACCCCGCTGACATCCCTCCCCTCCCCAAACCTTGTCCTCCTTCCCCCCCACCCCCAGATTTCCAGGCAATTCCCAAACCGGAGTCGGCAAACCTGCTGTGCAGCCCTAGAGCAACACTCCCTCTAAGCTGCGGAGTCTTGTGAGCAAAGATTTCTACTTTGTGGGCAGTGTTCCCTCTAAGCTGACTTGGTGTGAGCTAGCTCACAGTCTTTTCGCCTCCGGTTCACACATTTTTGTCTCCGCTCAGGAAGGAGGGCTCCGAAGCAGACTCATTTATGGGTCTGGGTAAAAGTCGGATCTCAATGGATCCTCATGAATTTCATAGGATTATTACACTGAAACGAAATAAAACCACCCTCATATTTTAGGTCATGTGTTAGTCTACAGGGGGCACCACAAAAATCACGCATCCACAGATTCGTGGCACCACAACAGCGCAAAAACATGATTCCAAAGCACGGCTCCTCATGAATTCATATGATGGATCCTTATGATTTTTGCATTGTGTCACCCCAACATCACCATCAAATAATATGCCTTGTCCATGGCCACAGATTGCACCACAGAAATCATATGTCCACAGCTCCATGGCAACACCATTCTACAAAAACATGGTTCCAAAGCACGGATCCTCATGAATCCTCAGGGTTTTTCAATTGGGTCACTCCAAACACACCATCAAATCACATAACATGTCCACGTCCACAGCTTGCACGCTGCTGGATGACCTTGGGCAAGCCGTAGTTCTGTCAGAGCTATGAGCAGTTTCTGTCAAGAGCTCTCTCAGCCCCACCTGCCTCACAGGGTGTCTGTTGTGGGGAGGGGAAGGGAAAGGAGTTTGTAAGCCACTCTGAGACTCCTTTGGGTAGTGAAGGGCGGGGTATAAATCCAATCTCCTCCTCCTTTTTCTAGATTATGATTTGATGAAAGACGGGCTAACTCAAGGAATGAAAGCATGGAACCTTGAAGTGAGGCTAGGAGCAAGCTCAACCTTGGGAAAGCAGTTTGTAAGCCACTCTGAGACACCTTCGGGTAGTGAAGGGTGGGGTATAAATCCCATCTCTTCTTCTTCTTCTTCTACCTCACAGGTCTGTTGTGGGGAGGTGAAGGGAAAGGAGTTTGTTAGCCGCTCTGAGATACCTTTGGGTAGTGAAGGGCGGGGTATAAGAAGAAAAAGAAGAAGAGAAGAGATTGGATTTATACCCCGCCCTTCACTTGGAGTCTCAGAGCGGCTTACAAACTCCTTCCCCTTCCCCTCCCCACAACAGACACCCTGTGAGCAGTGTTCCCTCTAAGCTGAGTTAGCGTGATCCAGCTCACAGTTTTTTAGCCTCCCGCTCACACATTTTTGTCTCAGCTCAGGCAGGATGGGCTGCAGAGCAAACTGATTTATGCACTACCCAAATGGCTCACTCACAACTTTAATGTCAGTAACTCACAAAGTAGAATTCTTGCTCACAAGACCCCACAGTTTAGAGGGAACATTGCCTGTGAGGTGGGTGGGGCTGAGAGAGCTCTGACACAAACTGCTCTTTCAGGAACAGCTGTGACAGAGCTTGTGACTGACCCAAGGTCATCCAGCAGCTACGAGTGGAGGAGTGGGGAATCAAACCCGGTTCTCCCAGATTAGAGTCCATGCACTTAACCACTACACCAAACTGGCTCCAATGTCCTCCTCCTCCTCCTCCTCCTCCTCTTCTTCTTAAATCCCCCCACCCCCATACACGGGAGCATGCATAACAAGCGCACCAACAGAGCCCCCTACCAACAGAGCCCCCTACCTCTGGCGCACGACGCCAACCAGCCGGTTATCGCCGGTGAAAGCCCTCATCTCCATCGGGCAGAAGCCACCGAGGCAACCGAGGCCCATCCGGAAGGGTCTGCAGAACCAGAGGACGACCCGGCCTTGGCGGTCCCAGAGGTACAGGTGGCAGGAGCGGGCGGGGCCGCACAGGTGGAAGCAGCACTGGCTGTACCCTGCCAAGGAGGAGACGTGATCTTGGGGACCCCAGGCAGGCACAGAGCCTCTTCCCCTCCCGCCCAAGAGGGGGCGCTGGTTGGCAGCACCTGCCTTGCCGAAACCCTGTTGTCCCCTCGGACATGTGCCTGCGACTGGGATTGGACTAGCTCCTCCAATCAGGACATCTCTTTGGGGAGGGGCCGTAGAGTACCTGTTTGGCGTGCAGAAGGATCTATGGTCATTCCCTGAGGCTAGGGCTGCCAACCTCCAGGTGAGGCAAGAAACACACAGGAAACACGGCAAGGTTGAGCAGACGTGGAGAAACTTTCACATCATCTCCTGCCCGGTCCTTTAACCAGAGATGTCGGGGATTGAACCTGGGACCTCCTGCATGCCAAGCAGAGGCTCTTTACCAAGAATTTATTTTTTTATTTTATTTGATTTCTATCCTGCCCTCGCCCCAGACGGGCTCAGGGCGGCTCACAATTAACGGCAACATGTGCCAAGATAAAACTATTAAAAGAAGATATAACAGTCCTACGTTAGGGTAAAGGTAAAGGTTCCCTTGCTCAAAAGCCAGTCGAATCCGACTCTAGGGTTGCGGTGCTCATCTCCATTTCAAAGCCGAAGAGCCAGCGCTGTCCGAAGACGTTTCCGTGGTCATGTGGCCGGCGTGACTAAACACTAAGGCACACGGAACGCTGTTACCTTCCCAGCGAAGCGGTACCTATTTATCTACTTGCAATTTCTTGCTTTCGAACTGCTAGGTTGGCAGGAGCTGGAACTAGAGATGGGAGCTCACTCCGTCATGCGGCACACTCGGGTCTCGAACTGCCGAATTACCGACCTTCCACAGCCTGCAGTTCAGCGTCTTAACCACTTGAGGTACCACAGCTCCTTTTCCAGTTACATACGCTTAAATGCAATTAATACGATAAAGTGCTCGTAGTGATAATCATTGTTTGTTCAGTTTGAGGTGGCGTGTAAGCCGCGGCCCCTCCCTACGCCACATCGACTCCAGATTCTGCCTCTCTCCTCTCCCTGCAAAGAAGGGAGAAGCCTCATTCTGCTATCTGAAAGGTAGCCTGTGGAGCCAATGGTGGCCCTTTACCTTCAGTCACAACCAGCGGGCTCCTTTCGTTGGCCGCAGTGCTGACAATGTAGCCTGTTCTCGCCAAGTTGCCGGACACTCCTGTAAGAAAAAGGGGACGCGGTCGGGAAACACAGTTACAGTTCCGCAGGGCCGTGAAAACAGAACTTTTGAGGCAGGCGTTCCGATAGGAGCGACATCTTAGCAGCACCGCCCGGTGTGAACTCCGATCCAATACGACCTAATGCGGTGGCACCGCTGAATGTGTCCCTAAATTGCACTTTAGTTTTATCGCCACCTAATGAATGTGGTTAATATGTGGTTAAGACGCTGAACTGCAGGCTGTGGAAGGTCAGTAGTTCAGCGGTTCGAGACCCGAGTGTGCCGCATGACGGAGTGAGCTCCCGTCTCTGGTTCCAGCTCCTGCCAACCTAGCAGTTCGAAAGCAAGAAATTGCAAGTAGATAAATAGGTACCACTTCGGTGGGAAGGGAACAGCGTTCCGTGCGCCTTGGTGTTTAGTCATGCCGGCCACATGACCACAGAAACGTCTTCGGACAGCGCTGGCTCTTCGGCTTCGAAACGGAGATTAGCACCGCAACCCTAGAGTTGGATTTGACTGGCTTTCGAGCGGGGGAACCTTTACCTTTACCTAATGAATGTTTTATATTGACTGGTTGTGTTTTAACTGATGTCTTGTATTTTTATTGTGCATGTATACTGCTTGTCAGTTTTTGGAAGCCGCCCTGAGCCTGCCTGGCGGGGAGGGCAGGGTAAATGTGAAATAAATAAAATTTTAAAATAAAATAAACCCGATGTCCACTCGGTGCCAGTTCACGAGAGTGGGCCTGCTTTGAGGCCAAGAAAGACAGTCTGGCACACGGATGGTAGAGAATTTTGGTCATGAGCCAGGCTTACCCATTGGAGGCTGGTGATAAGGAATCTGACCTACGGCCAACGGGGCTCGTCCAAAAAAACAGAATACAGAGCGAGTCCTTTGAAGCTAATTTTATTGAAGAAGGAGAAGAAGAAGAGGAGGAGGAGGAGGAGATGGAGATTGGATTTATGCCTCGCCCTTCACTTGGAGTCTCAGAGCGGCTTACAAACTCCATTCCCTTCCCCTCCCCACAACAGACACCCTGTGAGGTAGGTGGGGCAGAGAGAGCTCTTTTGAGAACTGCTCATGAGAGAACAGCTCTGAGAGAACTTATGGCTTGCCCAAGGTCATCCAGCAGCTGCACGTGGAGCAGTGGGGAATCAAACCCGGTTCTCCCAGATTAGAGTCCGCGCACCTAACCACTACACGAAACTGGAGGAGGAGGAGGAGGATGTATACCCCACCCTTTACTACTGGAAGTATCAGAGTGGCTTCCAATCTCCTTTCCCTTCCCATCCCCACAACAGACACCCTGGGAGGCGGGTGGGGCTGAGAGAGCTCTTTCGAGGACTGCTCCTGAGAGAACAGCTCTGACAGAACCTGTGACCGGCCCAAGCTCACTCAGCTAGCTGCATGTAAAGGAGTGGGGAATCAAACCCGGTTCTCCCAGATTAGAATCCGCCACTCTTAACCACGACATACATAGAGTCCACCCTCCAAAGCAGCCATTTCCTCTTGGGAACTGATCTCTGTCGTCCGGAGAGAGGCTGCAATTCCCTGTGATCTCCAGACCCCACCAGGAGGTTGGCAACCATACTCACCCTGGAGCTCGGCCTTGGAAGTGACGCACAGCTGTCTGACACCGGCCAATATCTGCAGTCCGGGGTGCGAGTCGTCCTCCTTCTCCTCAGCACCCTGCTGGTGCGTGGGCCTCAGTCCACCCGTGCACTGCACTGGAGGCAAAGCCAGTGGTCCCTGGCACCCCCTTTGAAGGGGCACTGCTTTGGAACACATCCACGCGTCGAGGTGGCCACTGGGCGCCCTGGAACTGCAGGCACTGGCAAATCCACCGTGTGTGGCCCTCGCTGGGGGGCTTTTTGGGACGGCTGTCGGATCGGATCCAGCCGTCCAAGTTGGCTCCCCCGGAGATGCCTCCGAGCCATCCTGCTTCTTCCTCGGCGGCCTGGAGACGGACTCGATGTGCCTTTCGCGGGTCAGGTGTCCGAAGGGCGAGGGCTGGGCGTCGATCACGGGCATCTCGAGGGGACGTGGATCTCTGGAGGGAAAAGCTTCAGCCCCCTCGGCCTCCGGACGCCGACAAGAACCAGAGGCCCAAAGGGAATGAGAGTTTATCCAGCCACAGAGAGTTCGGCTGATGCCACCCCCCCCACCCCCAGCCAACTCACCCGTCCATGCCATGTCCGGCGTTCCCATTCACGGTGGCGTTTCCGCAGCAACCACCCGGATCTGCCCCACTGTGTGCAGGACAATGGCGTCAACGGAGTGGAAAACAGAGACCTTTGCCAGATGTGGGGGTCAACAGATAAGGCACGGGGATGTGCAATAAAGCCAGCCCTGGAGGGGGGGCGGGGGAAAGAAGGTGAGCTGTCAGTGTTCCTTCAGATGGATGTCATATCTTGCCGGGTGCATGCAATGGTTGCCAACTCTGGGTGGGGAAAACCCTGGAGATTTGGAGGGAGAGGATGGAGATGGTGGGCTTTGGGGAGGGGAGGGGCCTCAGTTGGGTGTAGTGGTTAATAGCGCGGACTCTGATCTGGGAGAACTGGGTCTGGTTTCCCCGCTCCTCCTCCACGTGCAGCCAGCTGGGTGACCTTGGGTCAGTCACGGTGTCTTTCGGAGTTGTTCTCTCAAGAGCAGTCCTTGAAAGAGCCAGTTTGGAGTAGTGGTTAGGGGCACGGACTCTAATCTGGGAGAACCGGGTTTGATTCCCCCACTCGTCCACATGCAGCTGATGGCATGACCTTGGGTCAGTCACAAGTTTTCTCAGAACTGTTCTCTCAAGGTCAGTCCTCGAGAGAGCTCTCTCAGCCCCACCTACCTCACTGGGTGTCTGTGGTGGGGAGGGGAAGGGAAAGGCGTTTGTAAGCCGCTCTGAGACACCTTTGGGTAGTGAAGGGCTGGGTATAAATCCAATCTCCTCCTCCTCCTCCTCCTCCTCCTCCTCCTCTTCTTCTTCCTAGAGACCAACAAGATTTTCAAGGTATAAGTTTCTGAGACTGAAAGCTCGGTATCCGACGAAGGGAGCTTTGACTCTCAAAAGCGAATACCCTGAAAATCTTGTTGGTCTCTCGGGGGCTACCGGACTCAGATCTAGTTGGCAAAAAGAAGTTTCTTATTAAGTTCCAGCCGACAGGCACGTGAACATTTCCCCTTCCCAGTACGGAAGAAAACCTTGCACCGTTACAGCCACGATCCGACCAGATGTCTAAAGCTGTGGTGGAAACGTACGTCGTTCCAACTGTCAAGCTTACTTTGGCCATAGACATGGACAGGCTCTCGTGCTCCAGGAAGAACTCCTCGATGGCTCGCAGGGCGTCCAAGTGGTCCGACGCCCGCTTGATGTAGTTCCCATCTCCTCCTCCTCCTCCTCTGCCCCACCTACCTCGCAGGGTGTCTGTTGTGGGGAGGGGAAGGGAAAGGAGATTGAAAGCCGCTCTGAGACTCCAGGTGAAGGGCGGTGTATAAATCCGAACTCTTCTCCCTTTTTCAGCTGTAACCTCCTGGAGGTTGGCAACTCTCGCCCTTCAGTAGGGTTGCCAGCTCTGAGCTGGGAATTTCCTGGAGATTTTGGGGGGTGGAGCTTCGGGAAGACGGGTTTTGGGAAGGGGCGGGACTTCGGTGGGGTCTAATGCCACAGAATCCACCTTCCCAAGTGGCCATTTTCTTCAGGGAACCGCATCTCTGTCACCGGGAAATTGGTTGTAATCCCAGGAGATGTCCAGCCACCGTCTGGAGATTGGCAACCCTACTCTTCAGCACTTTTCCTTCCAAAGGAAGCAGACCCCCTCGCAGCCCCCTCAAACGCCCAACCTCTCCAGAACCAGAAAGCAGAGAGAGAAAGAGAGAGAGCTTGACATGCACTGATTAAAGGACTGGATTTATCTCCGTCCCTTGCTTCTCTTTCATTCTCTGTCATTACCGGCCGCTGCCAGTTTACAACACCTGCCCCGCAGTCAGAAGGAAGGGGAGCGAGTTTGGCTGGAGGGGGGAGGTTAGCAGTTCTCGAGAAGAGGATGCCATGGAGTCAGCTGCCCAGGCCGCTTTGACAAGGTGTAGAGATTCTTTTTGAGTAAGTCGGCAGAGTATTAAGAGACTGAGTCCATGGTGTGTTTTAAAATATAAAAATTTACTAAAAACCTAACATCGGAAAAAGGTACACAGGATATGAAAATAACAAAGAGCTAATATGGCTACCCAGGAGCTGCGGTGGCTCAAGTGGTTAAGACGCTGAACTGCAGGCTGTGGAAGGTCGGTAGTTCAGCAGTTCGAGACCCGAGTGCGCCGCATGACGGAGTGAGCTCCCGTCTCTAGTTCCAGCTCCTGCCAACCTAGCAGTTCGAAAGCAAGAAATTGCAAGTAGATAAATAGGTACCACTTCAGTGGGAAGGTCACAGCGTTCCGTGCACCTTGGTGTTTAGTCATGCTGACCACATGACCACGGAAACGTCTTAGGACAGCGTTGGCTCTTCGGCTTTGAAACGGAGATGAGCACCGCAACCCTAGAGTCGGATTCGACTGGCTTTTGAGCAAGGGAACCTTTAATATGGGTACATCCTTAGAGCTAAAAGGTAAAACGGGAAGAGAATGGTGTCTCCTTCTCAGTCAGAACAAAGAGAGGAAAGAGAAGCCAATATGCTAAATACTTGACACCTTGGTTTCCAAACAGACTAGCAAATTAGCTCCAAAGTTCCCGGGCATTCTATTGTCTAAACAGATTGGTTACAAACAAACATGTGACTTCCTGTTGATCATAACAAACATCATTAACCCTGTAAATACTGAAGGGTTTTGACTTGTAACACCCAACACAAGGCCTGGCTCACGTCCAGGGATGAGAGAGTCGGGTGGGCGGCGGGTAACGTGGCGTCGCTTGGGCCTCTGGGTCTCACTGTGATGGAGGGCAGGCCAGCTTTCCCGAACGTCTGCTTTGCCACTCTGTGCATGGCACCCGGGGGGGGGGGGACTGCACGCGGTAGATAAAGCGGCGGCAGGATTTGGGTTTGGATAGAGAAGGAAGATACTAATGCAATCTTAGGATGCATTAACAGAAGCCTTGTGTCCAGATCACAGGAGGTGGTAGTTCCACTCTATTCTGCTATGGTCAGGCCTCACCTGGAGTCCTGTGTCCAGTTTTGGGCACCACATTGTAGGAAGGATGTTGAGAAGCTCGAGCGTGTCCAGAAGAGGGCAACCAGGATGGTGAGAGGGTTGGAATCCAAGTTTTAGGAGGAAAGGCTAAAAGGGTTGGGTCTGTTCAGCCCGGGAAAGAGAAGGCTTAGAGGGGACATGATTGCAGTCTTCAAGTATTTGAAGAGCTGTGTCATAGATGCAACGAACATGAAATTGAGCAAACTTCAGAGGACAGCGGAAAACAGGAGGGCCTGGCGAGATCTTGTCCATGGGGTCGCGAAGAGTCAGACTCGGCTGTGCGACTGAACAACAAAAACATGTAGAAGGTGGAGCAGATCTATCCTCTCTTGCTCCGGATTGCAAGACTCGATCGAATGGGTGGAAATGACAAGGGAGTCGATACCGGCTAAATATCAGGAGAGACTTCCTAACTGTAACAGTGGTTGAGCAGTGGAACAGTCTGCCTCAGGAGGTGGTGGATGCTCCTT
The DNA here is from genome assembly GCF_001447785.1 of Gekko japonicus. NCBI lineage: Eukaryota > Metazoa > Chordata > Lepidosauria > Squamata > Gekkonidae > Gekko > Gekko japonicus. The sequence goes on along the minus strand of NW_015163708.1, from coordinate 101,604 downwards.
CGCTGGACGTTTTCAAGCAGACGCTGGACGACCATCTTTCGGGTATGTTGTAGGTATGTAAAGCTATCTTTCGGCTACGCTCCTGCAGAGTGCAGGGGGTTGGACTAGATGACCTGCAAGGTGCCTTCCAACTCTTTTTTAAAAAAATTATTATTTTTATTATTTTTCACAAATTTTACATATTATCTTTTAATCATACATTTCGTAGTAATTTTTGACCCTCCCCCCCCCCCCCAGTCCCTTCCAACTCTTAACATTCTATGATTCTATATGATTCTAATACGTCATTCTCTGTAGTGATGTGTTGTGCACTGGAAGGCACCGGCCGTTACTAGGATCAGAACGAAGCAGTGATCCAAAGTCCTCTTTTTACAGAGCAACATCAGGGCCTAATCCAGGAGGCGATTCTCTCGCACGAGTCCCGTGGACACCAACGGGAGTTTTTGCATCCGGTTCACTGAACGCACAAAGCTGGTGACCGTTCTTGAACCTGGAAACCATTTGGAGACTTTATATCAGGGGTCCCCAACAGGGGAAGAAGAAGAAGAGACTGGATGGATACCCCGCCTTTCACTACCCAAAGGCGTCTCAGAGCGGCTGACAAACTCCTTTCCCTTCCCCCTCCCCACAGCAGACACCCTGTGAGGTAGTTGGGGCTGTGAAAGGACTGCTCATGAAAGAACTTGTGACTGACCCAAAGTCACACCAGCAGCTGCATGACGGGCAAGGTCCCTTCCAACTCTAACATTCTATGTGGAGGTGTGGGGAATCAGACCCGGTTCTCCCAGATCGGAGGCCGTGCTTCTAACCACTACCCCAAACTGGAGCCACCGCACCCACCAACACATTTCCTGGTGCCCGTGCTTTTAGAAAGTGTGTGTTTGGGGGAGTCCAGGCGGGACTTTTGCCCAGCAGGCCTTCTTATTGGCCACTGGAGATCTGGTTGCCCTTGCAGAGTTTTAAAACCGTTGCTTTGACAAACAGCCGTCACTGAGGGTCGCCAATTTTGGACTGGGAATTACCTGGAGGTTTTGGGGGTGGAGCTTGGGGCGTAGGGTTGACGGGTGCCTTCCTCCTGGCAGCGGGGGGGGGGATTGGGGGGACGCTCCAGTGTGGGCGGGGGACATCGGTGATGCATTGATGTCATTTCCGGACTGGAAGTGACGTCATCACGTCAGCGACGTCAGGGCAATGCTCTAATTTTTGGGTAAAACTGTATGGTAAAAATGGCTACAACCAGGAATCATTTTGTAGAAAAAGAGGTGCAGGAGCTCATTAGCATACCTCATTAGCATAACTTATTTGCATATGCCACACATCACCGGAAGTGTGTCAGAAGCCGACACCCACCGCTCAGGCGCCACTGGACTGTTTTGGATTGCTAGCTATTGGGGGGGGGGCCGTGCAGATCTGTCCTCACAGAGGAGGGAGAGCTTGTGCCTGAATAAAACTTGGTCTTAAAGGTGCCACTGGACTGTTTTGGACTGGGGGGTCGGGGGGAGCTCTGCAGCTTACCTGGCTGCTTCTTGCTCTGACTGAGGGCTGCTGGGAGCAGGGGGTGGGGCTTGTTGCATGTGCCCGCCCCCTGGGCTCTTTACTGCCGGAGCTCCGCTCCTCTGCGCTCCTGCAGGAAATGACCCCTGCTACAAACCATAGACTGGAGGTGAGGTGAAGCTGGATCCCCATGCCCCTACCTGGGGATGGGCAAGCATATTGGGGAGTGGGAGGGACTTCATTAATATATAATGCCCTAGACCCCACCCGCCAAAGCAGCCATTTTCTCCAGGGGAGCTGATCTCTGTTGCCTGGAGATCAGTTGTAATTGCGGGAGATCTCCAGGCCCCACCTGGAGCCTGGCAACCGTACACCACAGCACTGCATGAATGAAGGTAAATTGTGTGTAAGGCAGGAAATCTCTTAAATAATATGCTCATACAAAAAAAAGGTGTCCTACCAAGCTTCCGCCTGAAATGTTGAGGCTACCGCTAGATTTACGCCCAGTCTCACTCACCTGACATTTTGGGGTTCGCTCCGTCTCCTAGGATAGCCATTTTGAGGTTGCACCCCCCCCCCCGCACCAGAATTTGAAAGTTGCCGCAGGCTCAAGAAGATTGTGGGCCGCTGCTTTAGACTGTTGATAGTCCTCTCCACACATCCAGCAAATTTAATTGTGGAGCGGGTTGGACTAGATGGCCCCGGAGGTCCCATCCAACTCTATGATTCTAACGCTTCACCCTCTTTCATCTCTGATCTCTTAAGATCACCTTAGCCCTTTGTTACTTAGCTCATGTGTGTGTGATATTTTTATTTAATTAGCTGAATTGGGTCATTTCCTGCAGGAGCGCACAGGAGCGGAGCTCCGGCAGTAAAGAGCCCAGGGGGCAGGCACATGCAACAAGCCCCACCCCCTGCTCCCAGCAGCCCTCAGTCAGAGCGAGAAGCAGCCAGGTAAGCTGCAGAGCCCCTCCCCCAAAAAAAACAGTCCAGTGGCACCTTTAAGACCAAGTTTTATTCAGGTACAAGCTCTCCCTCCTCTGCGAGGACAGATCTACGTGTCCCCCCTCCCCCCAATAGCTAGGAATCCAAAACAGTCCAGCGGAGCCTGAGCGATGGGTGTTGCCATCTGACACACTTCCGGTGATGACAGGGGGTGTGGCATATGCAAATGAGTTATGCTTATGAGTCATGCTAATGAGCTCCTGCACCTCTTTTTCTACAAAATGACCCCTGATTAGGGTTATTCTCTTAATAAATTCTGTTGTCTGTGCAACTCCAAGAGGGTTCCGACTTTGGTATAGCGGGCTTTCGATCCCTGGTTTTCACACCTATTAAAGAAAGGTCTCTCAGCTAAATCCCCCTATCATAAATAATACAGAGACCTGGTGTTGCGGCTAACATTACAGGCTGACCAGGAAACATCAGCTGAAAATCAGACCAGAAGATGGCAGAGCCATTTCTCAGCTGAGTGGGAGACGTTTGGATTCTGCTGCAGCTGCCCCTGGTCTGTGCTGGGACTAGGAGCTGAGAGGGCGATACAAGGTCTGTAATAAGGCTCCCTGCGAAATGGTGACCTTCTCACTTGGAGGTGAATTGACCTGCAACAGTACAGTGCGAGTGCATTCACAGTTGCACTGCACGCTGTAAATGTAGTCACCTGTGCTCTTCCCATCCCCCTAAAGAGGTGTCTTTTGAGGCACTATCACAAAAGAGTCTTGTGGCACCAGAAAGAAAAACAAATTTATTGTGGCGTATTTGTGAGCCGGGGCCCGCTTTGTCAAATGGTTACACACAACACTGGCCTGCTCAAGTTCGCTAAACAATACAAAACACTCCACTGGATTGTTATTGCGCAGCATCGCATCATCTAGTCCTGACAGAGAAGACAGAATTCTGGCACAGCCTTTAACTTTTGGCTGTTGGGCAAACTAAATCCTCTGGCTCGTGGCAGAGATGTTAAAGGTAGCAGTTGGTCCCAGAGACTACGGCATGCTCACAGTCACGACACTGTTCGTGCTCTGTAAAGTGAGTGAGGGCCAGAATGCTCATTTGCATTACAAATGCCTCGCTTCCGTTTCAACATCCCTGTTAACGGCAACCAAACGTTCATGGAAAATACGAAGAGCTCAGAGGATCGTGGGCTCGGATATGAATGATTGACACTGTTTCCTAGGCTGCTGCCAGAGAACTGGCCACCTCTTGATGGTTGGCAAAGCATTGGATAATGAAGAATCCCATCAATCTTCAAAGGTCCCAGTCTCTCCAAAGTCCCTGTGGGTGATTTCTCTGTCTCAGTTCCAGTTCCTCCTAGGGAACCAGGGATGGTGTCTGCAACCAGCCACATCTGGGGAGGGGGGGATGTGGCTCATTGGCAGAGCATCTGCTCGGCATGCAGAAGGTCCCAGGTTCAATCCCTGGCATCCATTGTTAAAGGACCAGGCAGGGTGTGATGTGAAAGCCTGAGACCTTAGAGAGCTGCTGCCAGTCTGAGTAGACAAGACTGACCTTGATGGACCAGTGGTCTGATTCAGTATAAGGATGCTTCATATTTTGGTGAGGGCCCGTGGCTCAGTGGTAGAGCCTCTGCCTGGCATGCAGAAGGTCCCAGGTTCGATCCCAGGCATCTCCAGTTAAAAGGACCAGGCAGGAGGTGATGTGAAGGACCTCAGCCGGAGACTCTGGAGAGCTGTAAAGAGGGGCCGTGGCTCAGTGGAAGAGCCTCCGCCTGGCATGCAGAAGGTCCCTGGTTCAGTCCCCGGCATCTCCAGTGAAATGGACCAGGCAGGAGGTGATGGGAAAGACCTCAGCCTGAGACCCTGGAGAGCTGTAAAGAAGGGCTTTGGCTCAATGGAAGAGCCTTTGCCTGGCACACAGGAGGTCCCAGGTTCAATCCCTGGCATCTCCAGCTAAAAGGGCCAGGCAGGAGGTGGTGGGAAAGATCTCTGCCTGAGACCCTGGAGAGCTGTAAAGAGGGGCTGTGGCTCAGTGGCAGAGCCTCTGCCTGGCACACAGGAGGTCCCAGGTTCAATCCCTGGCATCTCCAGTTAAAAGGAACAGGCAGGAGGTGATGGGAAAGACCTCAGCCTAAGACCCTGGAGAGCTGTCAAGAGGGGCCGTGGCTCAGTGGAAGAGCCTCTGCCTGGCATGCAGGAGGTCCCAGGTTCAGTCCCCGGCATCTCCAGTTGAAAAGGACCAGGCAGGAGGTGATGGGAAAGACCTCATCCTGAGACCCTGGAGAGCTGTCAAGAGGGGCCGTGGCTCAGTGGAAGAGCCTCTGCCTGGCATGCAGAAGGTCCCAGGTTCGACCCCCAGCATCTCCAGTTGAAAAGGACCAGGGAATAGGTGACGGGAAGGACCTCCGCCTGAGACCCTGGAGAGCACCCACCAGTCTGAGCAGACAAAATTGATTTTGACAGACCTGCATAAGGCAGGTTCACGTGTTCATGTTTTCATGTGTTCAAGATATCCTCATGTGACCCTCCAAGGAACAGAGTCCGGGGGGGGGGGAGATCAGGGCATGTAAATAAACACCAGCTTAAACGGCCTGGCTCTCAGGAAAAGGGCAGAGTCCGGCCCCCTGGCACGGAGATCCCTCGTGAAATCGTCTGTGAGTGGCACCAATACCAGCCTGTCCAGAGGCCCCCCCCCCCTTCATTCCACGGGCAGGTACGGTTTGGGGTCCCCCGGGAAAGGCGTAGCGGGCGCCTGGTTGAAATGGGCCATCAGGAAAACGCCGAGAGTCCCGAAAATGAAGATGGAGGCCATGACGAGGAAGCAGACGCGGTCGATGACCCGCCCCACCAGGATCCACTCCTCGTTCTCCTGCAGAGACACAAAATGCGCATAACAGACAAAACAGATGGTGTAAGCTAGGGAAGAGTCCATGGGGCAGAGGGAGGCTTGCCAATCTCCAGGTGAGTATTACCAAACATAGGCTCACCAAAATAATACATCAAAGTGCAGGTTTGCACTGTGTTCAACCAGTCAAACGGCACCTTGTCAGTTTCACAATCCCTAGTCCCAGGGGACTCTAGTAATTTACCAGTAACGAATACAGTCTCCTTCAAGGACAGTGATGTACATATCTCCCTTATAAATAAAAGCCGAATGGTGGTGGCACTTCTCTAGAACATTCCACACGCTCCAAAATCCGTTCGCTCTCTGATCTGTCATTCAGAGGGTCTCCCTATCCACTGGCTGCTTCGCCCGAGTCCTGCCTCCAACATTCTAAACAGTTTGCTGTTCCGCTCCCCCCCCACAGCCAATCAGAACACAAAGGTTATTTGCATATGCAGCCTCATTGGCCTTTGCCTCGGAACAATGAGGTTGTTTGCATATGCGACTTGATTGGCTTTTGCCTCTAACAATCTAATCAGTCTTGCTCTTATTTATTTTATTTATTTATTATTTACATTTTTATCCCGCCCTCCCCGGAGGCTCAGGGCGGCTAACAAGCATATAGCTAATAAAACAATAAAAACAGTACAAAATATTAAAAGCACATCAGAAATTATAGCCTATCTAAAGCAAGACTATCTAAAAACAGGATGGCAGTCCTCTGAAAGTCCCATTCTTGCCCATGATGCAATTTTTTTTAGGGCTTTGATGGTCCATGCCCATATCCAGATGTCCATATACCGGAAATTCCGGGGATTCCAGGAATTCCAGGCCGTTGATGGTATACTGATGCGTTGGTGGTATACTGGTGGTAGTGGCGGCTCCTATTCAAAAGCCTGGTGGAAGAGCTCTGTCTTGCAGGCCCTGCGGAACTGTGCTAGGTCCCGCAGAGCCTGATCTCCTCTGGGAGCTCATTCCACCAGATAGGAGCCGCCACCGAAAACACCCTGTTCCTGGTCATAGTTAGTTTGATGGACCGGGGACCCGGTACATCCAATAGGTTCCGGCTCCCCGACCGTAGTGCCCTTAGAGGAACATGTGGGGCAAGGCGGTCCCTTAGGTAGGCTGGTCCCTGACCATATAGGGCTTTAAAGGTGATAACCAGCACTTTGAAGAGAACCCGGTACGCTATTGGCAACCAGTGCAGCGCTTTCAGCACAGGCCGGATGTGATCTCGTCTAGGAAGATCCATCAGCAGCCTGGCTGCAGCATTCTGCACTAGTTGCAGCTTCTGAATTTGCGACAAAGGCAGCCCCATGTAGAGAGCGTTATAGTAGTCTAACCTCAAGGTAACCGTCGCATGGATCACTGTAGCCAAGTCGTTCCGGTCGAGGAAGGGGACCAACTGCCGCGCCAGCCGAAGATGGTAAAATGCCGACTTGACAGTGGCTGCTACCTGGGCCTCCATTGTTAATGAGGAGTCCAGGAGCACCCCCAAACTCCTAACCTCCGACGCTGGCACCAATGGCGTCCCATCGAAGGTCGGGAGAGGGAGCCCCAACCCCGAACCGATCCGACTCAGCCCCAGGACCTCCGTCTTTGCCGGGTTTAATTTCAGCCGACTCAGCCTGAGCCACCCAGCCACGGCCTGTAACGCCCTGTGCAGGTCATCTGGAGTGGAGTCCGACCGGCCACCCAACATCAGATATAGCTGGGTGTCATCAGCATATTGATACCTCAGCCCACAACTCTGGGCAATGTGGGCAAGGGGGCGCATATAGATGTTAAACAGCATCGGGGACAGCACTTCCCCCTGAGATACGCCACATTCAAGGGCCCACCTCTGGTACCGCTGATCCCCTATTGCCACCCTTTGTCCCCGACCTTGGAGAAAAGAGACCAGCCATTGAAGGGCAAGCCCCTGAATCCCCACGTCGGCGAGGCGGTGGGCCAGCAACTGATGGTCGACCATATCAAAAGCGGCCGACAGATCTAACAACACCAGTGCCGCCACTCCGCCTCGATCCAGATGCCTACGGAGGTCATCAGTCAGTGCGACCAGTACCGTCTCCACCCCATGACCAGGGCGAAACCCGAACTGATGGGGATCGAGGACAGAAGCATCATCCAGAAATGCCTGTAGCTGTGTCGCCACCGCTCTCTCTATCACTTTGCCCAAATAGGGCAAATTGGACACCTCTTCTGAGGTAAAATGTGTCCAATCTCCAGGTGAGGGCTGGAGATCACTCAGAATTACAACTGCTTTCCAGATGGCAGAGATCAGTTCCCTTGGAGAAAATGGTGGGCCTTTTTCCTAGTAAGACATAAGGCACAATAAATTCTGAAGGCACCTGGGTTTTGGCCACCGTGTGATACGGGGGCTTTATACCGGTTAGGGTGCCGGTTGCAATCGTTGTACTCACCGGCGTTCAGACGGGGCAAATTTGCCTCCTCTCCCTAACCGGTGTAAAGTCCTCTACACCATTGCACTCTGCCACCAGGTCCCAAGTGGTGGTATACTGAGTGCAACGGTGGCTTCTGGTTTATCCCAGCGTCTGATCGCTCTCCAACGTTGCAGAGACACTTCCGTTGGAAGCCTGAGGCTTCCGGCTTTCCCCCGCCATTTTTTTAAAAAAGGAAGCGATATGCGCTCGGGCGAAGCTTCGCCCTGAGCGTTTGTTTAGAAAAAACAACAACAACCCTTAGTTTAACTTCCCGGAGGAGTCCGGGACTACAGGGAGGCCAGGTTGGGCTTTAAACTTTAAAGGTAAGTGCTTACCTTTAAAATTTAAATGTAATGGGGGGGGTTGAGCATGCGCAAAGATCGCCATTCTCTGAATGGCTGCCTATGCGCATGCTCAAACTGTGCTTAAAAAAAAAAAACGCCGACGCCCACAGCGTGTGAGCGGGCGTCCAACGGAGGGATCCGGAAGATGGAGGTAAGTGTGATCGCGTTTATGCCGGCAGAAACGCCCCGTCTGAACGCACCCAGAGTGTTGGATTGGATGCGCTATTGGCATCTTTTACATCCTTATATCTGGGGCAGAGTGGGAGGGCTTCTGGAGTTCTGGCCTACAGCTTAGAGTAATTAATTAATTATCATATGGCCCTGTGTGTAGAATAGCCAGGAGATCCTAAGATTGTCTGGCATCTAGATGTTCTAGCTCTTTAGCATTATGCACCACTAGGTGGCGAGCGAGACTTGTTTTTAAGGCAAGAGACCTTTCAGAGGTCGTTTGCCATCGCCTGCCTCTGCGTCATGACCCTGGTATTCTTTGGAGGCCGCCCTTCCAAATACGAGCCGAGGCTGACCCTGCTTAGCTTCCGAGATCTGACGGGATCAGGCTAACCTGGGCTATCCAGGTCAGGGCTACAGCTTAGAATGTTGGACCAGTGGGACCCAGGTTCCAATCCCCCCTCGTGCCGTGTAAGCTTGCTGGGTGACCTTGAGCCAGTCACATGTTCTTTCAGCCTGACCCGCCTCTCAGGGTTGTTGTGAGGATAAAATGGGGGAGAGGAGAATGACGTGAGGCGCTCTGGGTCCTTGTGGGGCAGACAGATGTGTGTAGAGATCAAGTTAAAAGAACGTGATCAAGAGACGGTCCGGGCGTGTGGGAGCAGACCCTTTAAAAGACGCTTACACTGTCAAAGTCGTTCTTCTCCTGCAGCGTCTTGGCAATGTGGTTGCAGGCGTCGGCGCAGGCCTGGATCTCCGGGGCGGCATGGCGCAGGCTGGTGCAAAGCTCTTGAGGGCAGCCGTTCTCCAAGCCTCCTCCTGGGGACGAGTAAGCAGGGAGAGTAGGGCTCTTTTTGTAGCAGGAAGTCCTTTGCGTATTAGGCGACACACACACCCTAATGTAGCCAATCCTCCAAGAGCTTACAGAGCTCTCCTTACAGGGGCTACTGTAAGCTCTTGGAGGATTGGCTACATTAGGGGTCTGTCGCGCCAGGGCTCTTTTTGTAGCAGGAACTCCTTTGCATATTAGGGGACACACCCCTAATGTAGCCAATCCTCCAAGAGCTTACAGAGCTCTCCTTACAGGGGCTACTGTAAGCTCTTGGAGGATTGGCTACTTAGGGCTCTTTTTGTAGCAGGAACTCCTTTGCTTATTAGGGGACACACCCCTAATGTAGCCAATCCTCCAAGAGCTCACAGAGCTCTTCTTACTGGGGCTACTGTAAGCTCTTGGAGGATTGGCTACATGAGGGGTGTGTCCCCTAATATGCAAAGGAGTTCCTGCTACAAAAAGAGCCCTAAATGTCAAGGATGCAGAGGAAGGACCAAGACTGAGGAGGTCTCCTCTGGCTTCTGCGCTGGATGCTAGGAGTGTCGGACTAGGATCGGGGAGACCCCGGTTCGAATCTCCACTCGTGCCCCGGAAGTTCACTGAGTGACCTTGGGCCAGTCACACACTTTTTCAGCCTCACCTCCCTCACAGAATCGTAGAGTTGGAGGGGACCACCAGGGTGTGACCTTGGGTCGGTCACAAGTTCTCTCAGAGCTGTTCTCTCCAGAGCAGTCCTCGAAAGCGCTCTCTCAGCCCCGCCTCTACCTCCCAGGCAATGTCCCCTCTAAGCTGTGGAGTATTGTGAGCAAAAATTCCGCTTTGTGAGCTACGGGCATTAAAGCTGTGAGTGAACGATTGGGCTGCCGCATACATTAGTTTGCTCTGGCGCCCTCCTTCCTGAGCTAAGGCAAAAATCTGTGAGCCGGAGGCTAAAAAACTGTGAGCTAGCTCACACTCACTCAGCTTAGAGGGAACAGTGCTCCCAGGGTGTCTGTCGTGGGGAGGGGAAGGGAAAGGAGTTTGTCAGCCGCTCCAAGTGAAGACTCCAAGTGAAGGGCGGGGTATCAATCCAATCTCCCCCTCCTTCAACCCCCTGCACAATGCAGGAGATTCACAGATCCCTCCCCCTCCACACACACACCCAGTGACCCCTGTTCCATGCCCAGAAGAAGGCAAAAAACCTCCAGGATCCCCAGCCAAACTGGCCTGGATCTGTTGTGTGGTGTGTTCGACGTATGAAGAAGCTGGACACAGCGTGATTCTCAACTCATGGTTTACTCGTCCACGACACACGAACACACAAACGGTTGTGTCATGATCTGGGCTGTGCCACTAGAGGCCTAGTAGACCCAGGGAGCCTGGCTAGCAGTAGGTGATGCTGGGCCTACAACTCCCAGAAGCACCTGGGAGGCTTTGGAGCCAAACTTGAACAATAGGATGGAAAGAGGAGGGCTTGGAGTAAAAGATCTGGAGCAGCAGGAAAAGCTGTTCTTTCCCCCCAGAGGGCAGAGCCAGAAGGAAGGCTGCTGCAGGAAGAAACCCTTATCCTGAGGGAAGAGTGAGTAGTCTAAGGCCACTGCAGATAGTGAGCTAGGGACAGTATATATTTAGACGCGTTAGGGCATTTGATTTCTTTTCACCCATTTACTGTTATAATTCTGCACCTTGTTTGTTTGACCTCATATAAAATAAACCTTTTCCTTGTTGTACTCTGCCTGGTCCTCACGCCTGTTATTCGACCAAAAGGGGGATCTGAAGGTCTTGGGAGGGTGCTCTGGGCCTTCTCAAGGGAGCCTGGAACCAGAGTGGTGGCAGCGTCAGGTGACACCCCACCTGAGCCGTGCCAGGCTGGCACGGCCAACTATATACAGTCCCTGATACACACCCACAAGTCCCATTGGAGGGTTTGAACTCCCCGCCACAGTTCCTATAGGTGCTAACTGGGAGGCTCAGGATCCTAGTCCCTATTGTTCCTAGGAGTCAAGCTCTGGTTGCAAGCCGTTGTCACCTAGTGGCTGTCAGCGGACATAACAGATCAAAATGGCTTCCTGGCCCCAAAGTGGCAACCAGCATTTTCCTGGGCGTGTACGAAAGAGCCAGGAGAAAAGCACTGAGGCAACCCTTCCTGCCCTCCCTTCTTGTGATCTGCCCAAGTTCACAGAATCGGCATTAATGTCAGATGGCCATCGAGCCTCCGTTTCAAAACCTGCAAAGAACCTCACAGGGTTGTTGTGAGGATAAAATGGAGAAGAGGAGAATGACGTAACCCACTTTGGGTCCCAACTTAGGAGGAGGAGGAGGTGGAGGAGGAGGAGAAGAGTTAGTTTTTATACCCCACTTTTCACTACCCAAAGGAGTCTCGGAGCGGCTTACAATCTCCTTCCCCTCCCCACAACAGGCACCCAGTGAGGTAGGTGGGGCTGAGAGAGCTCTTTCAAGGACTGCTCCTGAGAGCTCTAAAAGAACTTGTGACTGACCCAAGGTCACACCAGCAGATGCATGTGGAAGAGTGGGGAATCAAACCCAGTTTTCCCAGATTAGAGTCCACGCTCCTAACCACTACACCGAACTGGAGAAAGGCAGGGTGCAAGTGAAACAAACAAGCAAATAAAGAAAGAAAGAAAAGGCTGAAGTCTAGTCTTTGCAGCCGGCTACTCACTGATCTTGGCCAAGAAGGACCTCATCAGCCCGACGCGCTCCTTCTGCCTTTCGAAGAGGAGTTCGCTCCGCGCCTTCCACAGCATGTACTCGTCCGCTTTCGCCATGAGGCCTAATGAGCTCCGGCGCCGGACGAGCCAAGTCTTGGCGGGCTGGTTAGTGCGCCGCGTGTGCATTCCCAAGTAATGTGGCAACATGCGGAGGAAAACCTGGGGAGGTGGGATTGGAGAGAGAGAAAATACCAAAGATGGCATTGGGGAGAACCAGGGGTCATTTCCTTCAGGAGTAAACAGGAACGGAGCTCCGGCTGTAAAGAGCCCAGGGGGCGGGCACATGCAACAAGCCCCGCCCCCTGCTCCCAGCAGCCCTCAGTCAGAGCAAGAAGCAGCCAGGTAAGTTGCAGAGCTCCTCCCGGCCCCCGGTCCAAAACAGTCCAGTGGCACCTTTAAGACCAAGTTTTATTTAGGTACAAGCTCTCCCTCCTCTGCGAGGACAGATCTGCACATTCCCCCCCCCCAATAGCTAGCAACGGTCCTGTGGAGCCTGAGCAGTGGGTGTTGCCTTCTGACACATTTCCGGTGATGTCAGGGGGTGTGGCATATGCAAATAAGTAATGCTAATGAGTTATGCTAATGAGCTCCTGCACCTCTTTTACTACAAAATGACCCCTGGTGATAAGGCTTCCAAAATATGTAAACTTTGTGGTTCCGTAAGAATATGCTGGCTCCGATGAAGAAGAATCGAAACTCCCACGGCTGTCAAGTGACGCCAGCCAGTTTTCTGGCTGTATATATGGTATATATATATAAGTATATATGGATCATACGAAAGGGTTTACGTTTTGATTTCTATGCATGATTTTTTCATTAATTGTATTTCAGACACATGCCTTTATGCAGTTTGGTGTAGTGGTGAAGTGCGCGGACTCTAATCTGGGAGAACCGGGTTTGATTCCCCCCTCCTCCACTTGCACCCGCTGGATGACCTTGGGCAAGCCATAGTCCTGTCAGAGCTGTTCTTGAAAAAGAGCCATATCTCAGAGCTCTCTCAGCCCCACCTACCTCACAGCCACAGGGTGTCTGTTGTAGGGAGGGGAAGGGAAAGGAGTTTGTAAGCCACTCTGAGACTCCGAGTGAAGGGCACGGGGTATATATCCTATCTCTTCTTCTTCTCTGACCTTGAGTAATTTGTGCTTTCTGCAGTGTATTTTGTTATTGTACTCAGTATCTCTGTGGTCCCATTGCATTTAGTATTTTCTCAGGAGGAACTGATCTCTGCATTCTGGAGATCAGTCGTAATTCCAGGAGATTTCAAAAGCTAGGCTTTGGGGGTGGTTCTCCCCACCCCGGTTGCCCCCTTCCTTTCTCCTTGGGCCTTCCTTGAGTATTATTCAGCACCTGTCATAAGAACATAAGAACATAAGAGACGCCAATGTTGGATCAGGCCAAAGGCCCATCCAGTCCAACACTCTGTGTCACACAGTGGCCAGAAATACCAGTGCCATCAGGAGGTCCAGCAGTGGGGCCAGGACATTAGAAGCCCTCCCACTGTTGACCCCCCCCCCAAGCACCAAGAAGACAGAGCATCACTTGCCCCAGAGCCCCTAGCTATACCTTGTGGCTAATAGCCACTGATGGACCTCTGCTCCATATGCTTATCTAATTCCCTTTTGAAGCCGTCCATGCTTGTAGCACCCACCACTTCCTGTGGCAGTGAATTCCATGTGTTAATCACTCTTTGGGTGAAGAAGTACTTCCTTTTATCCGTTCTAACCCGACCGCTCTGCAGTTTCATGGAGTGCCCACGAGTTCTTGTATTGTGAGAAAGGGAGAAAAGTACCTCTTTCTTTACCTGCTCTTTCCCATGCATAATCTTATAAACCTCGATCATGTCACCCCTCAGTCGTCTTTTCTCCAAGCTAAAGAGCCCTAAGCGCTTTAACCTTTCCTCATAGGGAAAGTGTTCCAACCCTTTTATCATTCGAGTTGCCCTTTTCTGCACTTTTTCCAAAGCTATAATATCCTTTTTAAGGTGTGGTGCCCAGAACTGCACACAGTATTCCAAATGAGGTCTCACCATTGATTTATATAGGGGCATTATTATATTGGCTGATCTGTTTTCAATACCCTTCCTAATAATCCCCAGCATAACATTGGCTTTTTTTATTGCAGTCACACACTGTCTCGACATTTTCAGTGAGTTATCTACTACAACTCCAAGATCTCTCTCTTGCTCAGTCTCTGCCAGTTCAGACCCCATCAATGTGTATTTATATTTAGGATTTTTGGCTCCAATGTGCATCACCTTGCACTTGGCCACATTGAACCCCATTTGCCATGTTGACGCCCACTCGCCCATCCTTGACAGATCCCCTTGGAGTGCCTCACAATCCTCACTGGTTTTCACCACCCTGAACAACTTTGTATCATCCGCAAATTTAGCCACTTCACTGCTTACTCCCATCTCCCATGTCGAAAACTGTTTCCCATTATTTAGGTCTGCTATTCTTATTGGGGCCGCATGTCAGCTATGCTGCCATAAGTGTGGTGTATGTTTCTAATTGATGTGCATTCCTTCCCATGCGCTTATTTGCATCTTAGCTATAACGCATATCTCTCAAGGCCACTGGAGGAGTTGGTGTGTCTAGGTTTCGTGGGAAGCTTCTTACGTTCCCAGCTTCTGCAGCCATTAGAACTCTGCCAAATGCCCGCGCGCGGGAGCCCATCTAATTGGGTACTACGTGGGTGTGTGTGCATATGAAAGCCCTATATCCTATTATGCGCATAGGTAACCCGCCATTCCTAACAGTGTTCATGTTACTGCATCTATGGCTTTTCAATAAAAGTAAAACGTTCTTGGAAGCGTGTACTTCATTGTCTTGCTGTGGATCCTGACACCGCAGTGGCTCAGAGGTTAGGATGCTGAACTGCCGACCGTAAGGTCGGAAGTTCAGCAGTTCGAGACCCGAATGCCACGTGATGGAGTGAGCTCCCGTCTCTAGCCCCAGCTCCCGCCAACCTAGCAGTTCGAAAGCAAGAAATTGCAAACAGATAAATAGGTACCGCTTCGGTAGGAAGGTCACAGCATTCCGTGCGCCTTGGTGTTTAGTCATGCCGGCCACATGACCACAGGAATGTCTTCGGACAGCGCTGGCTCTTCGGCTTGGAAACGGAGATGAGCACCGCCCCCTAGAGTCGGATTCGACTGGCTTTCGAGCAAGGGAATCCTTTACCTTTACCTTTATTCTTATTAGGAAATGGTGCATTTTTCCCTTTTATGGTTAGTGCTGGCTATCTGGTTTTGGGATCGGTTCATCCTTCTGAGTTCTATGAAACTGCAAACGCCCTGGGTGCCTGTCCATGGAGAGGAGATGCAGAAATATTTTAAATAAGCATTTTTAAACACATACCTGCCGGACTCGGTCTGACATCGAGTGGGTGTTGGGAGTCCTCAGAGATACGTTGAGCACAATAACGGCGTTCACGACGATGACGATGGTGACCACTAGGAGGAAGGTTAAGTACCTGGGGAGAGAATCATAGAGTGTTCGAGTTGAAAGGGACCTCGCAGGTCATCTAGTCCAACCCCCTGCACTCTGCAGGCGCATAGCTGAAAGATAGCCCGACATACCTACAACCAGTGTTCCCTCTAAGCTGAATTAGTGTGAGCTAGCTCACAGTTTTATAGCCTCTGGCTCACACATTTTTGTCTTAGCTCAGGAGGATGGCTCCAGAGCAAAATAATGTATGCAGTGGCCAAATCGCTCGCTCACAACTTTAATGCCAGTAGCTCACAAAGTAGAATTTCTGCTCACAAGACTCCGCAGCTTAGAGGGAACATTGCCAACAACATACCCGAAAGATGGTCGTCCAGCCTCCGCTTGAAAACGTCCAGCGAAGGAGCATCCACCACCTCCCGAGGCAGTCCGTTCCACTGCTCAACCACTCTGACAATCAGGAAGTTCCTCCTGATATTTAGCCGGTAACGACTCCCTTGTAATTTCCACCCATTAGATCTAGTCTTGAAATCCGGAGCAAGAGAGCATAGATCTGCTCCACCTTCTACATGACAGCCCTTCAGATACTTGAAGACTGCGATCGTGTCCCCTCTAAGCCTTCTCTTTCACAGGCTAAACAGACCCAACTCTTTCAGCCTTTCCTCGTAAGACTTGGATTCCAACCCTCTCACCATCCTGGTTGCCCTCTTCTGGACACGCTTGAGCTTGTCAACATCCTTCCTAGAATGTGGTGCCCAAAAGTGGCATCCTTCCCAGCTAGGGCTGCCAACTCCAGACTGGGAAACACCTGGAGATTTTGGTGGTGGGCAGTGTTCCCTCTAAGCTGAGTGAGTGTGAGCCGGCTCACACTTTTTTAGCCTCCGGCTCATACATTTGGGTCTCCGCTCGGGAAGGGATGGCTCCAGAGCAGACTGATTGATGCAGCGGCCCAATCGCTCGCTCACAACTTTAAGGCCAGGGGCTCACAAAGTAGGATTTCTGCTCACAAGGCTCCGCAGCTTAGAGGGAGCGTTGTGGGGCCTCAAAAGGGGAGGGAAGGGACTTCAATGGGGTATAAGGCCATTTGTTCCCAGACGAACTGATGTCTGTCACCCGGAGATCGGTTTAAGAGTAGGAGATCTCATAAGAACATAAGAGATGCCAATGTTGGATCAGGCCAAAGGCCCATCCAGTTGGGGCCAGGACATTAGAAGCCCTCCCAGCCAGCATATGTTTGGTACCCCTGCCTTAGATAGGGCCTAGGCCGGGAGGGCGGGGTATTAATTTAATCAATCAAATCGAATCAAATTAGATGATGGGACTTCCCTCAGAAGAAGAGGAGGAGGAGGAGGAGGACGAGGAGGAGGAGGAGGAGGAGTTGGAGATAGCATTTATACCCCGCCCTTCAGTTGGAATTTCAGAGCGGCTTACAAACTCCTTTCCCCAGGGCTTTTTTTGTAGAAAAAGCCTAGCAGGAACTCATTAGCATAACAGGCCACACCCAACAACGGAAATCCATTAGCATATCCAGCCACACCCATGAGAGCATAGCTCATTATCACATTAGGCTGCACCCCCATGTTACCAGAAGTGTGGTTATCCAGCCACAGCCACCTTTCCCTTCTTATTCTGTTTACCTTGTTTGTTGTCCAAACCCAGGGCTTTTTTGGTAGCAGGAACTCCTTTGCATGTTAGGCCACACACCCCTAATGTAGCCAATCCTAATGAGTTTCTGCTGTTGGGTGTGGCCTATTATGCTAATGAGTTCCTGCTGGGCGTGGCCAACTCGGGAGCCAGCCGGAACACCGTTCCTGTGCGTTCCTGTCCAAAAATAGCCCTGCCTTTCCCTTCCCAGAACAGACACCCAGTTAGGTAGATGGGGCTGAGAGAGCTCTTTCTAGAACTGCCCTTGAGAGAACAGCTCTGAGAGAACCTATGACTGGCCCAAGGCCCTCCAGCAAGGTGCAAGTGGAGGAGTGGGGGAATCAAACCCGGTTCTCCCAGATTAGAGTCCGCGCACTTCACCACTACACCAAACTGGCCCAGACCTCCCTTGGGGACACAGTTTGCCTCATTAAGGGCAGGGGAAGAAGTCACGGGGCATCTCCTCTCCCCACACCATTTATTTATTTATTTAATCGTCCTTATATCTCCCCCCCCCCCCAGCCATAGCCAGCTCAGGGCGGCTTACATAAGATACACAATACATTAAGCAGTTCAAACAGTTAAAACCATTCAAACAATGAACCCATTTAACAATATAAAGTGCTAGTGATTCATATGGCCCCACTGATGGACCTCCTGGTGGCACCTGGTGTTTTTGGCCGCTGTGTGACACAGGAGTGTTGGACTGGATGGGCCACTGGCCTGATCCAGCATTGGCTTCTCTAATGTTCTTATAGGAACTCTCAGTCTGGGGCAAGGGATGCTCTGTATTCTTGGTGCTGGGGGGGGCAACAGTGGGGGGGCTTCTGGTGTCCTGGCCCTACTGCTAGACCTCCTGATGGCACCTGGTATTTTTGGCCACTTTGTGACAGAGTGTGGGACTGGATGGGCCATTGGCCTGATCCAACATTGGCTTCTCTTCTGTTCTTATAGGAATTCTCAGTCTGGGGCAAGGGATGCTCTGCATTCTTGGTGTTTGGGGGGTGGAGGGCAACAGTGGGAGGGCTTCTAGTGTCCTGGCCCCACTGCTGGACCTCCTGGTGGCCCCTGGTATTTTTGGCCACTGTGTGACACAGAGTGTTGGACTAGATGGGCCACTGGCCTGATCCAACACTGGATTCTCTTATGTTCTTAAAGCTGGGGCAAGTGATGCTCTGTAGTCTTGGTGCTTGGGGGGGCAATAGTGGGAGGGCTTCTAGTGTCCTGGCCCCACTGCTGGACCTCCTGATGGCACCTGGTATTTTTGGCCACTGTGTGACACAGAGTGTTGGACTGGATGGGCCACTGGCCTGATCCAGCATTGGCTTCTCTTATGTTCTTATAGATAGGAACTCTCAGTCTGGGGCAAGGGATGCTCTGTATTCTTGGTGCTTGGATGGGGGGGCAACAGTGGGAGGGCTTCTAGTGTCCTGGCCCCACTGCTGGACCTCCTGATGGCCCCTGGTCTTTTTTGGCCACTGTGTGACACAGAGTGTTGGACTGGATGGGCCATTGGCCTGATCCAGCATTGGCTTCTCTTATGTTCTTATGGCTGTTAATGATGGCAGCTGATTCCCATAGTCCATTATAATGATGTTATGAGGCTCCAGCGATGTTATAAAGCCTCCAGGGAACATGGCTCTCTGTCCTTCATTTGTTGGGGGCGGCTCCGTGATTGAAGGCCTGGTGGAAGAGCTCCATCTTACAGGCCCTGCGGAACTGCATAAGGTCCCGCAGGGCCCTGGTCTTTTCCGGGAGCTCGTTCCACCAGAACGGTGCCGCCCCCGAGAAAGCCCTGGTACTGGCCAGTCAGTTTGGCCTCCTTGAGGCCCAGAAGGGCGAGTCAATTTTGGGATCCCGATCTCAGTGCTCTCTGGGGAACATGTGGGGAAAGGCGGTCCCTCGGGGATGTAGATCTGGGGGATTCCTAGAGTGTCACGACGCCACTTCCGGGTATACCCAGAAGGGACGGAGCCACTGGATGCGATGTCACTTCCCGTCCCCCTATTTTTGACCCTGCTTGAAAAGTCCATAGACTTACATAGTGAATGCAGCTCTATGACTTTATTAAAGGTTCAGAACAAGACAAGTCGCTCGGCTCGCAGGCCGGCTTATATGTGCAAGGAAACCCACACCCCAAGCACACCCCACTCCATGCATTGGCTATTTACAGTGGCCGAGAGTTCCATAGGCTCTCGGCCAGGAGCCTAGCCCTCCGATAGGTGCGGTCTAGGATCCGCAGAGCCCACTGTCTTTGGGAGTGAAGCTCTAAGGCTTCTGATGACCGCGTGGAGCCCTTGCCTCGCACGTCGTCAGGAATGAGTACATTACACTGCTGGAGAGAAGATCTAGGGCGAGAGCTGGGACTGGAGGGTTTTACTCTGTAATGTATTCATAAGCTGCCATTGAATGCATTATGTGTTGTGAAACATCTAATTGACTTGCCATGTTGAGCTTCGTCCTGGGCTAGGATCAAAATCCATCCAATCGTATTGCTAGCCCAGGAAGCACCTAGCCAATCACTTTAAAGCAAGCTCCCTGAGCGGGAACGTCCGTGATTGGTCCTTTGTACAGTGGGTGTGGCTACATTAGCCGGGAGAGTTTAAAAGCAGGACAAGTGCAGTGTAAAAGCTGAACTGTTCTGGCTATCAGATGTTGATCCGTGTCGGAGTCGTGTTCGAGTTGAAGAATAAAGTTGTGTTCTTGCTGAATCACTCTCCGACTGCTTTGTTAAGTGAGCGACTTAACATACTCGTCATGGCGGGCCATCTGGTAAGGCTAGGTGGGGGACCCTCGTGGGAAATACTTACTTTCCGATGAGTGGCACCCCCTGGGACGTCTCGGGGACTTTCTTAGCAATCAGGAAGAGGAAAACAGTCTGGGCAAGAAGGACATTAATGGACACGGTGCACTTCTGGCCGCCAGCTGCAGACATATGGGAAAGGAAGAGAGTGAAGGTGGGGAGTTCCCATCATCCATAGGGACTGAAACGAGCTAGGAAAGAAGGAGAAGTCTGGACCAGAGGGCAAACACACACTTGTACTCTGTCCATACCACACCTTTCTCCTTAGTGGGGACCCAAAACAACTTATATTCTTCTCTCCTCTGTTTGACCGTCACAACAGCCCTGTGAGGTAGGCTAGGCCGAGAGTGTGTGACTGGCCCAAGGTCACCCAGCAAGCTTCCACGGCATGAGTGGGGATTCCAATCTGAGTTTACCAGATCCTGCTCCTAATCTCTAACCACTACACCACACCAGCTCTCACATATGTCCACCCAGTTCCTCATGGGCCTCCATTTTGGGCACGCTACAGCCTTCAAGTCATTTGATAGTGATTTTCTCTCCCCAGAGGATTCTGGGAAGTGTAGTTTTGCAAGCAGCAGGGTTGGGAAATACCTGGAGATTCTGGGGGTGGAGCCTGAGGAGGGCGGGGTTTGGGGAGAGGAGGGACTTCAGTTGGGTAGACTGCCACAGAGTCCACCCTCCAAAGCGGCCGTTTTTTCCAGGCGGACTGATCCCTGTCGCCTGGAGATCAGTTGTAATAAAAAGGGATGTGGGCAAAATCGAGAGGGTGCAGAAGAGAGAGATGAGGATGATCAGGGGTCTGGAGACTGAGAAGAGAACAACGAGGATGATCAGGGGTCTGGAGACTGAGAAGAGAGCGATGAGGATGATCAGGGGTCTGGAGACTGAGAAGAGAGCGATGAGGATGATCAGGGGTCTGGAGACTGAGAAGAGAGTGATGAGGATGATCAGGGGTCTGGAGACTGAGAAGAGAGCGATGAGGATGATCAGGGGTCTGGAGACCGAGCCCTACGAGGAAAGGCTAAGGGCCTTGGGTATGTTTAGCCTGGAGAAGAGGAGATTGGGGGGGGGGGACATGATGGCTCTCTTTAAATATCTGCAAGGCTGTCATTGGGAGGAGGGCAAGGAGCTGGTCCAGTCGGCAGCAGAGGAGAGGACCCGAAGCAATGGGTTTAAATGACATGCAGATTAGGAAGATTAGGAAACACTTTCTCACGTTCAGAGTGGCCCAAAGGTGGAGTCAGCTGCCTAAAGAGGTGGCTTAGCTCCCCTTCACCAACAACTTTCAAGAAGAGGCTGGACGAATATTTGTCAGGGATGCTTTAGGCTGGTCCTGCATTGGGTAGGGGGTTGGACTAGATGGCCTGTATGGCCCCCTTCCAGCTCTATGATTCTATGAGCTCTCCACCATCACCTGGAGGTTGTGAAACCAAACTGGGGCACGTGTTTCGGCGAATTCCAAGCCTCCTCCTCCGCCAAAGATTCTGCGCATGAAGTCACGACAGTTAAACTGGGAGAAAGCCAGGACGAGGTTTGCACGGAGACGGGCCCAAAGAAACCCTAACAACAAACCCCATCCTTTGAGAGGCCATGGCAACGTAGGGTTGCCAGGTCCCCCCTGGCAACCAACAGGGGATGGGGGGGTAATGTTGCCAGATCCAGGTTGGGAAACTCCTGGAGATTTGGGGGCGGAGCCTGGGGAGGACAGGGAGTTCAGTGGGGTACACTGCCACAGAGTCCACCCTCCAAAGCATCCCTGTTCTCCAGGGGAACTGATCTCTGTAGTCTGGAGATGAGGTGTAATTCCCAGGAGATCCACAGGCCCCACCTGGAGGCTGGCGTCCCCCTTCCAACACCTAACGCTGACCTTTGGCCGGCAGGAAGTAGACCAGCACGGCGACGGAGGAAATGAGGACACAGGGGATGATGATGTTGATGATGTAGAAGAGCGGCTTCCTCTGGATGATCAGGAAGAAGATGATCTGCTGGTAGCCGATGTCATCCGGCGTGAAGCGCTCGGCGTTCACGATCTTCTTGGCCGGGCGGTGTTTGATGGCCCACTCCCCATTCTCTGTGGGAAGACGCCACATGGACATGAGAGAAGCCATCATTACGGGCAGGGGTCATTTCCTGCGGGATTGCACAGGAGCGGAGCTCCGGCAGTAAGGAGCCCAGGGGGCGGGCACATGCAACAAGCCCCATCCCCTGCTCCCAGCAGCCCTCAGTCAGGCCACAAGGAGCAAGAAACAGCCAGGTAAGTTGCAGAGCCCCCCCCTGGCCCAAAACATTCCAGTGGCACCTTTAAGACCAAGTTTTATTCAGGTACAAGCTCTCCCTCCTCTGTGAGTACAGATCTGAACATTCCCCCCCCTCCAATAGCTAGCAATGCAAAACAGTCCCGTGGAGTCTGAGCGGTGGGTGTTGCCTTCTGACACACTTCCGGTGATGCCAGGGGGTGTGGCACATGCAAATAAGTTATGCTAATGAGTTATGCTAATGAGCTCCTGCACCTCTTTCTACGAAATGACCCCTGATTACAGGGCACACACACACAGAGAGGTCAGGTTCACTGTGGAGCACAGATGAATTCTAGACCAGTGGTTAGGGGCAAGCCCGTAGCCAGGATTTGGTTGCTTGTGGGGCAATTTTTTTTCCTGGTGGGGCCAAAGTCCTCAGAGCAGAAAGAGAAGCCATTTAGCCCATAGAAAGCCGTGACTGGGATAGATCTCTAAATTGCAAGCTGTCAACTGCTTTAGATGACAGTTCTCAGCTGCTGCAAGTTAATCACTTCTGCCAGCCGAAGCCACAATTCTGAGAACTAGCTGGCAGCTGTGGGTGAGACTATAGTCAAGAAAGCTAATGCTTAGGCAGGAAAACTCTCTTAGAGGAGACCAGTTCCTTGACACAGAGTTAGAAGAAGGGATCCTAGAGGTCACCAACTCCAACCCCCTTGCTCAGTGCGGGAATTGGTCAACTACAACACCCCACTCTGCTTAAAGGAGCACGTGCCTTTTAAAAAATATCTAACAATGAATGAAAAAAGGATTTACAGGAGAAATTCTTGTAGGGGCTGTGCCTTTAAGAAAGGGCCCCCCACTGTAGCTAGAGGCCTGAGTAAGGGTGCCAACTCCAGGACTGGAAATTCCTGGGGATTTGAGGGAGGAACCTGGGGAGGGGAGAGGAGAGGAGAGACCCCAGCAGGGTATATTGCCAACATGGTGCCCATGAGAGTCATGGCACCCGCCAAGTGTTTTCAGAAAGTGGGCAGGGGCAGATGAGTCTTTTGCCTAGCAAGTCTTCTGATTGGCCATTGGAAATTGGATTGGCTGGAGAGATTCTTAAAAACGTTGCTTTGGCACCACAGCAAATGGATTCTTCACGGTGTGACTGAAGGGAAGCTGTGGCGGCCATTTTGTGACTGACTCCGCCTCCAGCAGCAGCCATTTTGTGGCAGCGGCTGTTCTCACCGTGTCGTGTCAGAATTCCAAAGCTGCTCACCGGCTCATACAGGCTGGGGACCCCTCGCCAAGGAGTCCAGAACCCCCAAAACCGTCTTTTTTCTCCAGGGGAACCAAGCTCTGTACTCTGGAGATCAGTTTGGTTACTTGTACCGGTGCCCTGACCTGGATAGTCCAGGCTGGCCCGATCCTGTCAGATCTCGGAAGCTAAGCCGGGTTGACCTCGGCTCATATTTGGATGGGCGACCGCCAAGGAATACCAGGGTTGTGACGCAGAGGCAGGCGACGGCAGACCGCCTCTGAAACGTCTCTTGCCTTAAAACAAGTCTAGCTCGCCACCTAGTGGTAAAGGTAAAGGTTCCCTTGCTCGAAAGCCAGTCGAATCCGACTCTAGGGTTGCGGTGCTCATCTCCGTTTCAAAGCCGAAGAGCCAGCGCTGTCCAAAGACGTTTCCGTGGTCATGTGGCTGGCATGACTAAACACCAAGGCCCACCAAAGTGGTATCTATTTATCTACTTGCAATTTCTTGCTTTCGAACTGCTAGGTTGGCAGGAGCTGGGAGCAGAGACGGGAGCTCACTCCATCATGCGGCACACTCGGGTCTCGAACTGCTGAACTACCGACCTTCCACAGCCTGCAGTTCAGTGTCTTAACCACTTGAGCCTAGTGGTGCATAACGCTAAAAGAGCTAGGACTTCTGGCTGCCGGAGAATCTTTGAATCTCCTGGCTATACTACACACAAGGCCATAGGATCAGTATTAATTATTATACTGTACCGGTATGTTCCTCATGGAAACATAAACTCTGGTTTGCACTTGAGAATCTCCACTTTCATTTAAAAAAAAAAAAGGTTCTAATCCTTATCATTAGGAGGGAACGATCTTTTCTATGTGTGTGCGGTGTGTGTGTGCGTATAGAATGGTGTGAGATAGAAGGGCTAGTTCACTACATTGTGACCTTCGGTCGCTCTCAGTCAACGCCTCCTCTAAGCTGTGGAGTCTCGTGAGCAAAAATTCTCCTTTGTGAGCTACGGGCATGAAAGTTGTGACCCGAGCGATTTGGCTACTGCATGAATTAGTTTGCTCCGGAGCCCTCCTTCCTGAACGGCGCCAAAAACATGTGAGCCGGAGGCTAAAAAACCCTGTGATCTAGCTCACACTCACTCAGCTTAGAGGGAACGCTGATCTCAATAAAGGCATTTGTATCTGTCCTGTTCTGGATACTTTCCAAGGGATTAAAAAGCGCTGTCACCTTTCTTTTTCCCTGCGGCATTTGTCCTTAGACTTCTTGAAGTGGATCCTACTCTACATACCAGGAGCAGATGAACCATGAAGCGGACTAGGCACGTGCTTAGGGCACCAGGGCCAAAGGGGGCACCACAAAGGTGGGGAAAGGGTGAAAAGCTTAGGGTGTGCAGTATATTGCGTTATCCTATGAATACATTTTTGTATTGCTGCAACCTGCATTGTCTATCTGGTCAGACAGGTCGACAACTAAAATGGACTGGGGGTCAGTGTGGAAAGGAGGGGGGCACTAAGATGGGTCAGTGCTGAGGGCACCCGTGAGCCTTAATCCGCCCCTTGCGACATACACTCTAATATATGCGTCCCCCTTGTAAGGCAGCTCTATATTTCTTTCCCCCTCCTCAACCGCAAATGGAAGACTCTCACTTGAGTTATCCCAGGAAAAGTTCATATTTTGCTTTTCATTAAGAACATAAGACAAGCCAATGTTGAATCAGGCCAGTGGCCCATCCAGTCCAACACTCTGTGTCACACAGGGGCCAAAACCCGGGTGCCATCAGGAGGTCCACCAGCAGGGCCAGAACTCCAGACACCCTCCCACTCTTGCCCCCCCCCCAAGCACCAAGAATACAGAGCATCACTGGCCCAGACATAAGAACGTAAGAGAAAGTATGTTTGATCAGGCCAGTGGCCTAGCCAGTCCAACACTCTGTGTCACACAGGGACCAAAACCCAGGGGACATCAGGATGTCCACCAGTGGGGCTGGAACTCCAGAAGGCCTCCCACTCTTGCCCCCCCCCAAGCACCAAGAATATGGAGCATCGCTGCCCCACTTCCAGCCCAGTTCCCCCACAGGAAATAGCTGTTTGGAAGGTGGACTTTGTGGCATCATACCCTGCTGAGGTCCCTCCCCTGGCTCTACCCCCCAAATCTCCAGGAATTCCCCAACCCAAAGTTGGCAACTCTACTCCTGCCCCTATTACCCTACTTAGTAGAACTATGACCCATTCGTGGGTGTCCGACCCACGGTGCTCCCTCTAAGCTGTGAGCAAAAACTTTACTTTGTGAGCGACTGGCATTAAAGTCGTGAGCGGGCTATTTGGCTGCTGCATGCATTTGTTCGCTCCGAAACCCTCCTTCCTGAGCGAAGAATAAAATGTGCGAGCCGGAGGCTAAAAAACTGTGAGCTGGCTCACACAAACTCAGCTTAGAGGGTACAAAACCCACCACACGGGAGAAATCTGGTGTCGGTGATGCTCTCTCTTTCTCTCTCCAGCCCAATAACAAGTTGCCACTGCATCCTCCAAAATCCAGAGCTTCATCCGGATAGATGGAATGTCCAGTCCCAGCTCCCCCTGGGAAGGCAGTTACGGGAATCGGCCGATGGGAAATCGATCCAGAGGTCTTTTCTAAGGATGAGAAGAGCCCATACAAAGACCTCTGGATTTACCCAAAACGTCAAGAGCCAGTACATCTAGACTATGCCTGCAACCGCCTTCGATTTCAAGGGGATTTCAGCCAGCCGCTTGGATTTGGTGGCGTGCTGAGCCAATCCTGTCAGGTGCTGTGCCCCTAAACGTCTCCAACGGGCCTGCTGCTGCAGAGATCCACATTTTTCTTTCTCACTCCCCCCCTTGGCTACGAGGCAAATCCGAACGTGACACGTTATTAAACCGCTGTCACCTGTCGCCGCTGTGTTCCCCCCTGTCGTTTGGCAGAGTGATAGATTTTTTTACCAGGGTAAAATAACTGGCTTGTCCCAGTAATTTGGAGGGGGGGGGAACCTTCCCGCTCCCGACAACGAACTTCGTGCTTTCAATATGCTGTTAAAACTTGATGGAGAAGGACGGCGGCAGCTGTTCAGGACAACAGTGTCCCCCGTTCAATCTGCTTAAATGGAGGCGTTCGCTTTGAGAGTGACTGGGGGGGTGGGTGGGAAGAAAGAGACAGGCAGAATAAGGGGGAAGGAAAAAATACAAATGATTCTTCCATTGGACTGGTGATGCTGGGAGTGGTTCTGTGTACCACATGGACCTCCACCATTTCGGACACGCTGTTTTAGAAGGAGCTCCAGGGGGGTTGGCAAGCAGCTGTTTCCCCAAGGGCACCCGAGGCATTAAACCAGGGGTCATGAGGGCCAGATCTGACATAAATGAGACTTTGTTGGGCCGGGCCATGTGTGTCATAGAATGTAGTGCCAGGTAGCGGAGATAGCTCTCCTTATATATAAAAGAGTTTTGGGGTCCCTCCTGCAAACGCTCCCACAGCCTTTGGCTCTCGCACCTGCCACTCTGAAGGATCCCCTGGCTGCATTGGCTGGCTCCCTCACCTCCGTCCTGCCCACAGAGGCGGCGAGGCGGCTGGCAGCGTCTCTGGCTCACTGTGCTCTGAGCCACCCGAGGGGACGGGTGCTCTGGCGGCCGGAGGGTGAGCAGGCCCACTGGGAGAGGTGGAGAAGAGGCGCAAGAGCCCACACATGTTCAGAGATGCAACAGTCGAGGCAGGAGCATGGCGGCGACTGCTGCTGCGGCAAGAGGCCACCCCTCCGCCGGAAGCCCTGCGGACGTCGTACAGGGCAGCTGAGGCAGCTCTGATGCTGCTGCGCGCTGTGCCCCGCTGCTGCCGCCAGCGCCACCGCCGAACACACCGAGAGGCCTCCCTGATGCGGGCCCGCCGTGGCGCCAACACCCTCCTCCTGTCCGACCCCGGTGACAGGAGCTGGGACGCAGGCGCAGCAGAGCCGTTGTGCTCTACCCGCCACTGGGCCCGGGGGACGAGGCCACCGCCGCCCCTTCTTCTCCCAAGGGGGGGGCCACAGGCAGCGGCCCAGCTAGAGCTTGTTGCATTGGAGATGGCCAGTTCCACTGCGGGCCTGATGGAAGCCCTCCGGGAGGGTCTGATCTGGCCCCCGGGCCGCATGTTTGACAGCCCTGCATTAAACTGTCTCCGTGGTAGCCAGGCTTTGGGCAAGTGGGAGACACAGAGGCAAGGCCTCAGAACTTGGACAGGACATTGGGGGTCCTGATCCCCCCCAGTGGGGGAATCCCTGCAACAATCAGATTATGGTGGCAAGCTACTCTGAGAGTGAAAGAAAAGCCCCTCCAGGGAGTTGGGAACCCCTAGGAGGGCAGGGCAGAAGCAGCCCTGCAGGACAGAACAGGCCTGTTCTGCTACACACACGTTACCTCTTCACATGTACACTGCATAATAATTTGTAACGTAGTGTCAAGGAACCCAAGCCTGATCCCCCTGAGGTATTACTCCTTGTTCTTTGAGCGATACCCTGTCCTGTGCCAGAGACCCAGTTTGGTGTAGTGGTCAGGAGCACGGACTCTAAGCTGGAAGAACCGAGTTTGATTCCCCACTTCTCCACTTGCAGCTGCTGGTGTGACCTGGGTTCAGGCACAAGTTCTTTCAGAGCTGTTCCCAACGGGGAGCCAGTTGCAATAAATAACCGAACAGGGCTGATGGGTAACACATGGCTGTGTCCTGCCACCCTTAGCACTAGGGAAAGGAGGAAACGAGGATTTCTTTTGCTCACCAAAAGGGATCATGGGACCCGTGTGGATACAAGTCACGTGGGGTGGTGGCTCTCAAGGGGGGGGGAATCAGAGGAAATTGAACGAGAAAGTTGGCAGGATCCAACTTGGCACAGTCTTCGCCCAGCCCCTTCCATCAGCTACCATGCACAGAATACTGAAGAAAAGTTTCCGAATTAATCATATCCACCGCAGGATGACTTGATCCCCTAATCCAGTGTTGGGAAACCTCCTGTCTCCTGCCTGGCTTTGTGAGAGTCGTGCCAAAAATGCTTTTATCTGCCTAATGTGCTCAGGATTACATACAGCTGCGTCATTCTCTAAAGGGTGGAGAGAGAGCAAAACAGAGAGAGAGACTGATCTGTCTCTCTGTCGGAACATCAGGGTCACCTAGCAGAGCTGATTGGCCGGAGCTTTGGAACAGCCACCAATAAGGACTTCATCGCAGGCATAATTACCTTAAGAACATAAGAAGAGCCCTGCAGGATCAGACCAATAACCCATCTAGTCCAGCATCCTGTCTCACACAGTGGCCAACCGGTTCCTCTGGATGGCCAACAACAGGGCAGGGAGAATGAGGCCTTCATAAGAACATCAGAAGAGCCCTGCTGGATCAGACCATTGGTCCATCCAGCCCAGCATCCTCTCTCACACAGTGGCCAGCCAGTTCCTCTGGAGGGCCAACAGCAGGGCATAGAGGCCGAGTCCTTCATAAGAACACCAGAAGAGCCCTGCTGGATCAGACCAGTGAGAGTCCATCTAGTCCAGCATCCTGCCTCACACAGTGGCCAACAAGTTCCAACAACAGCAGAGAGGCCGAGGCCTTCATAAGAACATCAGAAGAGCCCTGCTGGGTCAGACCAGGGGTCCCTCTAGTCCAGCATCCCGTCTCACACAGGGGCCAACCAGTTCCTCTGGAGGGCCAAGAACAGGGCAGAGAGGCAGAGGCCTTCCTCAGAAGAGCCTTGCTGGAGCAGACCAGTGGTCCATCTAGTCCAGCATCCTGCCTCACACAGTGGCCAGCCAGTTCCTCTGGAGGGCCAACAACAGGGCATAGATGCTGAGGCCTTCATAAGAACACCAGAAGAGCCCTGCTGGATCAGACCAGTGAGAGTCCATCTAGTCCAGCATCCTGCCTCACACAGTGGCCAACCAGTTCCAACAACGGCAGAGAGGCCGAGGCCTTCATAAGAACATCAGAAGAGCCCTGCTGGGTCAGACCAGGGGTCCCTCTAGTCCAGCATCCCGTCTCACACAGGGGCCAACCAGTTCCTCTGGAGGGCCAAGAACAGGGCAGAGAGGCAGAGGCCTTCATAAGAACCTCAGAAGAGCCTTGCTGGAGCAGACCAGTGGTCCATCTAGTCCAGCATCCTGCCTCACACAGTGGCCCACCAGTTCCTCTGGGGGGCAACAACAGGGCAGAGAGGCCGAGGCCTTCCCCTGATGTTGCCTCCTGGCTCTGGGACTCAGAGGTTTGCCCCCTCTGAACATGGAGGTTCCCTTCCGTCGCCATGGCTAGTAGCCACTGATAGACCTCTCCTCCATGAATATGTCTTGTGGCATTCATGGCCACAAGATGGGGTCACTGGCTGCAACAAACTTAAGTAACTTGAAAATAAAAGATTGGGCAAATTCATGGAGGAGGGCAGTGCAGTCCTATCCTGTTTCCTTAAGGATAGGACTCCTCAGGAAACAGGAAACCTTCTCAGGAAACAATCCATATACAAAAGATTCTCCTCAGGAAAGCTCATCTATTAGCATGTTCACAGCCTGGGGAACTGCTACAAGATAATGACTCAGCCCTACCCCACCTTCCTGAGTAGACATAAATTACCTGCCTACCATTTTTCTTCTAACCTTGACACAGAGAGTCCTTCATCTTTCTGTGTGATACAATGACAAGACCACGGCCACACAACCCGGAAAATCTGCAACAGCTAAAGTCCTATCCGTTGTTATGCACCATTACAGCTACACGGAGTCTCCATATTCAAACTCAACATACTTCTGAAGGCCCAGGTGGTGGGAACTAACAACATGATAGACCTGAAGCCTTCGCAGTCAACTTCTGAGCTTTCCAGAGGCAACATTGGGACGGGCATTTTGGACAACAGAATGTCCAACTGGGTGAGACCCTTGGCCGTATCCAGCAAGGCAATTCTGCAACAGTTACGTTCCTATGGCTGCAGTCACACACACTGCATAATCCACTGTCAAGCCAGTCAGGTGTAGTGGTTAAGTGCACGGACTCTAATCTGGGAGAATCGGGTTTAATTCCCCACGTCTCCACTTGCACCTGCTGGATGACCCTGGGCAAGCCGTAGTTCTGTCAGAGCTGTCCTTGAAAAAGGGCAGTTTCTGTCAGAGCTCTCTCAGCCCCACCGACCTCGTAGGGCATCTGTTGTGGGGAGGGGAAGAGAAAGGAGTTTGTAAGCCACTCTGAGACTCCGAGTGAAGGGCAGGGTATACATCCAATCTCCTCCTCCTCCTGCTCTTCTTCTTCCTCTTCTTTTTTTCAGTGCACTTTCCAACCAATGCTTCAGACCTCCACTTGCACCTGCTGGATGACCTCGAGCAAGCCATAGTTCTGTCAGAGCTGTCCTTGAAAAAGAGCAGTTTCTGCCAGAGCTCTCTCAGCCCCGCCTACCTCACAGGGCGTCTGTTGCGGGGAGGGGGAGGGAAAGGAGTTTGTAAGCTACTCTGAGACTCCGAGTGAAGGGCAGGGTAGATGAAGAAGAAGAAGAAGAGATTGGATTTATAGCCCGCCCTTCACTACCCAAAGGTGTCTCAGAGCGGCTTACAAACTCCTTTCCCTTCCCCTCCCCACAACAGACACCCTGTGAGGGAGGTGGGGCTGAGAGAACTCTGACAGAGACTGCTCTTTTTCAAAAACAGCTGTGCCAGAATTATGGCTTGCCCAAGGTCATCCAGCCAGGTGCAAGTGGGGGAATCAAACCCGGTTCTCCCTGATTAGAGTCCACACATTTAACCTCTACACAAAACTGGCTTACCACCAAACTTAATCCAATCTCCTCCTCCTCCTCCTCCTCTTCCTCTTCTTCTTTTCAGTGCACTTTCCAACTGGTGTGAACTGGCAAAATCAAGATTGAAAGTGGATTATTGAGTGTGTGTGACTGCAGCCTTTTAAGGAGTTGTAGGGCATCCGTCTGCCCTCTTCCCCCATCCTTCTGTCTCAGGTGTGGGTGCAGTTACCTGTGAAGTCTTCTGGGTCAATGAAGATCCATTCAATCATCTGGTTTTCCTCCACTGCCAGCAGCAGATTGATTTCGTGGGCATTGTAGGTCTGAGACCTGGTGAACAGAGAAACGCAAAGTAAGGACCAACACAGCAATGCTCCCTCTCAGCTGTGGAGTCATGTGAGCAGAAATTCGACTTTGTGAGCTGCTGGCATTGAGGTTGTGAGCGAGCGATGTGGCTGCTGCATAAATTAGTTTGCTCTGGAGCCCTCCTTCCTGAGCGAAGACAAAAATGTGTGAGCCGGAGCTAAAAAAGCTGTGAGCCAGCTTAGAGGGAAGCTGTATCCGATGCACACATTTATATCTCTGGGTTGGGGGCCCCCCAACATTGTGCCCACCAGAACCTTTTCTGGTGCCCACCAAGTACGTTTAGAAAGTGGGCGGGAACAGGTAGGGCTTTTGCCCAGCAAGGCTTCCGATTGGTTGTTGGAGATTCGATTGGCTGTGCAGATTTTTTAAAAACCTTAGTTTAGGAGCAGCGGCCACCACAGCACAAGGCTGAGCATGTTTGAATTTGCAGGTCTTAATTAGACACCACGTAGAACACCAGGGTGCAACCAACATAATGCATCTTCAGTGGCTTCTAATAAAAGAACAAAGGCGGAGTCCCGTGGCCCTTTTAAGACCAACAGAGGTAAAAAATGATTGGAGGCATAGTCTGGGTCCCTTTGACTTTGGCGGCAGCAGCAGCAGGCTTGAAAATCAGTGAGGAGACCCAAGTAGATTAACAGAAAAGTAAATCAATGAATGTGTCAACTTGAAGGTAACATTGAACGTGAGATTCCTATACAGGATTTGTTCCTGAGGAAAGACCAGAGGTCTGAAACACTTAAATATCCGGAATAAGTGTTGAAAGAGAGATTGAATTTGGAGCAGACTGCTTTTGAGAATACAAGACTGTTAGAAGGACTGACTGAGAGAGTTTGGAGCAGACAGCTATGTGTAATTTTATTGACCTTTGTATTTTTTCTATGAAGGAATAAGTGGTTGTTTTTCATTAAAGTAAAGGTAAAGGTTCCCTTGCTCGAAAGCCAGTTGAGTCCGACTCTAGGGTTGCGGTGCTCATCTCCGTTTCAAAGCCAGCACTGTCCGAAGACGTTACTATGGTCCTGTGGCCGGCATGGCGAAACACCAAGGCGCACGGAACGCTGTTCCCTTCCCACCGAAGTGGTACCTATTTATCTACTTGCAATTTCTTGCTTTCGAACTGCTAGGTTGGCAGAAGCTGGAACCAGAGACGGGAGCTCACTCCGTCATGCGGCACACTCGGGTCTCGAACTGCTGAACTACTGACCTTCCGCAGCCTGCAGTTCAGCGGAGCCATACATAGAAATTAGGTACATGCATTTATTCTCCTTTTGAAAGAAGGAGGAAGAAGAGGAGTGTGACTCTGATAGTAACGCTTTAACATTTCATAGGATCCCAGAATCCCAGATTTGGGAGGGGCCACACAGGCCATCTAGTCCAACCCCCTCCTCAATGCAGGATCGGTCTAGGGCAGGGGGGGTCAAACTTGCTTAACATAAGAGCCCCATAAAATAAATAGATATTTGAGAGCCACAAGACATGAACAAATGTAACCCACACGTTTTTATTGGGAAATATACAAATTTGCTATTTTTATTAACATTAAAAATGGAGCTGCGGTGGCTCAAGTGGTTAAGACGCTGAACTGCAGGCTGTGGAAGGTCGGTAGTTCAGCAGTTCGAGACCCGGGTGCC
>NW_015163708.1:54785-68481 GCF_001447785.1 Gekko japonicus | reverse complement strand
AAGAAAAGAGAGGAGGGGGGAGGGAGGGAGGAAGGAAGGAAGGAAGGAAGGAAGGAAGGAAGGAAGGAAGGAAGGAAATGATAGTGGGGGTGAAAGGAAAGCAAGTCGAAGGGAAGACCAACCAGGGAGGCATGCCTTCCTTTCACTTCCCCAGCCAACAAGCTGGGAACCACACAATATCTGTGAAAGAACCACATGTGGCTCGTGAGCCACAGTTTGGCCACCCCTGGCCTAGAGCATCCCTGACCAGTGTTTGTCCAGCCGTTGCTTGAAGACTGCCAGGGAGGGGGAGCTCACCACCTCCCAAGGCAGCTGACTCTACCGTTGCACAACTCTGACTGTCAATCACCACTTGAGAAGTCGGGGCTCTGCGTCATTCATTAGCATACAAGTGGAAAGACAATGATGAAGGTTTATTGCCACGCAAATTGTTTGGGTTAGGCTGTGTTTTTAAGTTTTTGCTTTGGATATTTATTCACTGTATTAGCTGGTTCTTGTGACATGCTTGAATACGTTGTTATGTTGTTTTATTCTTTTATTCTTTTTAATATTTTTTTTTTTAAAAAAGGGTTTCCTAAGATCCAGCCGGTACTTTCCCGCCCTTAATTTAAACCTCTTCTTGCAAGTTCACCCAGAAGCAGGGCCGACTCATCAGTCAGGCACAGGAGGCACGGTGCCCAGGGGCCACGATACTTTTAGGGGCCCACAAAAACATTTTAATTCCTTTTTAAAATCAGGAGGGGAGAAAAACGAACTTTTTGGGTCGAAGAAAATGGTTCGGTTTTCTTCTCACATCAGGAAAAAAAGACCCGAAATTTTAGAGCCCATGAAAATCTATTAAATTTTGCCTAAAACAGAAATAAAATGTTGAAGTATTTAAAGTTATATCAGAAATAATTTAAAATATTGATATGATTATGGCGGGAGGGGCCCACGAAGGCAAGAGTGCCCTAGGGCCCACAAAAGTCATAATGCGGCCCTGCACAGAAGCTCTGTTTAACAAGACACCTTTTAAAATGAAGATATTGTTTAAAAATATTATCTTAC
This sequence comes from Gekko japonicus, assembly GCF_001447785.1. Lineage (NCBI taxonomy): Eukaryota > Metazoa > Chordata > Lepidosauria > Squamata > Gekkonidae > Gekko > Gekko japonicus. The sequence continues at coordinate 67,434 of NW_015163708.1, read as the reverse complement.
ACACACACCACTGACCTTCAGTCATGCAATGAAGATCCTTGTGCAGTTGGTGGCAACCTTGAAAAACTCTGCACCAGGCCCATAGCTACAGTGGGGCATTTTGGGGCCTTGCCCCCTTAATTATTCCTGCACCTTATTTATTTGACCTCCTATAAAATAAACCTTTTCCTTGTTGTTTACTCTGCCTGGTCCTCATGCCTATTATTCAGCCAAATAAGGGAGGTCTGAAGGTCTTGGGAGGGTGCTCTGGGCCTTCTCACGGGATCCTAAATCCAGTGTGGTGGCAGCATCAGGTGACACCCCACCTGAGCCATGACACCCCCAAACAAAAAAATCCTGGCTACCAGTAGGGATGTACATTTGGTTCGTCCGAACCAAATGCACCCTCGAAAATGGCCCATTCGGACCCCTTTCGGGCTGCTGCAGGCCGATTCAGATTCTCTGATTTGAATCGGCTTGCCGCCAAATTGCCGCCAAATTTCGGTGGCAATTCGGCCGCATTATATCCTATGGGCTTTTGAAGTCAATGGCGAAAACATAGGGTATATTCTGGGGGCTGGAGGGGAGGGGGCTGGAGGGGAGGGGGTTTGAGGGAGAGCCTCTCCCCAAGATACCAACCAAGTCTGAAGAACATTGGACCAGGGGGTCCAATTCTACGGGCCCCCAAACAGGTTGCCCCATCCCCTCCATTGTTCTCTATGGTGGGGAAAAAGTAACTTATTGATGATAACCCAATAGCTGTACTGTTGTTAGTTACTCCGCATACAGTTCATGCAAATGAAGGATTCTGGCTACCTACTTGGTATTGTTTAAGGTGGGTATGGTTTTTACAAGTATAAATTGGCTCCTGTTGAGCATGTGTCTTTGGTTCAGAAGTTTAATAAAGAACTATGTTGTTATGAAAAGAGTTGCCTCGTCTCAATACTTAATATTGAAATTACAGCGGTGGTCCGCTCAGCGTTATTTATCGTCTATTATTTATTTACTTGTACTTTATTAGTTATTTCCAAGTTTTCCACTTGAGACTCGAGGTGGATTTCATGGTGTAGAATATTGTAATCAAATAGCATATGAGGTCTAATAACACAATTGGGCTAGGCTCACAAAAATTACAAAAATGCAAAAAAAAGAGAGTATCAAACATGCTGTGTCAAGCAATGCAGGAAAGGAACGTGGAGACCGCTGCCATAAAGTCTAGCCTCTGAAACTCTAGATATCAGCTGTAATTGCAGGAGATCTCCAGGACCCATCTGAAGGTTTACAGGATCGAGAACGGGGTGCAGAGGGAAATCTCAAAACCCAAAACCCAGGGCAAAATCCGGCCTGACCAGGGGGCTTTAATCTGGAGAGCTCACCCAGAGCGCGCCAGAAATCCCCAAAGGGAATCATGACTTCCTAAACAACGAAGCCACGCTTCCATCTCTGGCGCTTCTGACTGTGCCCAGCCACCCGGACCGCACAGGCAATCGTGCCAAGACTCACTGGAACACCATGGAGCAATTCTGCCAGTCGAAGGGGAAGTACGTGACGACGATGGAGCAGGCGCTGCGGTAGATGGCTGGGGGCAGCCAGTAGATGGACCCGTCTGGAGACACCAAGACGTTGGTGTAGAGTGTGATTTCAAACACCCCGTCGATACTGCACGGAACAAGAGGAGAAAGGTATTAGGAAACCTGGCCGTCCATCAGAAGGAGATTTATTTATTTGTTTGTTTGTTTGATTGATTGTTTGCCTAATTCATGCCCGCCTTAGTGCCTCTGAAGGTGGAGGTTCCCCTCAGTTGCCATGGCTAGTAGCCACTGATCGACTTATCCTCCAGGAATCTGTCTAACCCCCTTTGAAAGCTGTTTATTCCTGTGGCCATCACGACATCCTCTGGCAGCAAATCCCGCATTTCCATCCCTCTCTATGTAAAGTGGTATTTCCTTTTGTCCGCCCCGAACCTACTGCCCATCAGTCTCACTGGATACCCTCGAGTTGTAGTCTTTTGGGAGAGGGAGAAAAAAGTTCTCTTTCACGAGTCTCTCCACCCCGTGCATCGTTTTATCGAACTCTATCATGTTTCTTTCCCCCCCTTAATCATCTAAACTGAAAAGCCCCAGGCTCTTCCGTCTTTCCTCATACGTGAGGTGCCCCAACCCCCCTAATCATTTTGGTTTCCCTCTTCTGTGCCTTTTCCAGCAGTGATTCTGATTCTGGTCCCAGTGATACCGGCTGGGGGAGGGAGAAGAAGAAGAAGAAGAGATTGGATTTATACCCCGCCCTTCACTTGGAGTCTCAGAGCGGCTTACAAACTCATTTCCCTTCCCCTCCCCACAACAGACACCCTGTGAGGCAAAAGAAGAAGAAGAAGAGATTGGATATATCCCCCGCCCTTCACTACCCAAAGGTGTCTCAGAGTGGCTTACAAACTCCTTTCCCTTCCCCTCCCCACAACAGACACCCTGTGAGGCAGGTGGGGCTGAGAGAGCTCTTGACAGAAACTGCTCTTTTTCAAGGACAGCTGTGCCAGAGCTTGTGACTGACCCAAGGTCACACCAGCAGCTGCATGTGGAGGAGTGTGAGCACTGACTTGTTTTCCAGGATGATGTCCGGCAGCCAGACAGAAGTGGAGGGGATCCGGAGACGCTCGATACCATCGTGGGCATCCGGGTCCCACTGCAGGCGGTAATCGCGCCATTGCTGGCAACGAGAAAACGGAGGGGAAATATCCACAATACAACATTGCTTGTGTCCTGACAAGGCAGGGCCGGCGACCTCAAGAGGTAAGGACACCGGCCTCCAGGTGATTAGAAAACAGTCCGGGGCAACCGTAGCGTATTTACAAAGGGAATGTCGCTCTTTTATAGATTTTCAACAAACAGATTAATATTAATACTAATACTAATACGTTTCTGTACATCCGTGCAAGTGTAAATGTCAAGAAACGATTCCACAGTGTTGACCAGCACGGTCCAATATTTATTCATTGATTCGATTTTGATCCCGCCCTCCCCGCCGAAGGCAGGCTCAGAGCGGCTTACAATAAAGTTTAAAATATATTAAAACCCACGTGCTTATAGGGTAACGGTAAAGGTTTCCCTTGCTCGAAAGCCAGTCGAATCCGACTCTAGGGTTGCGGTGCTCTTCTCTGTTTCAAAGCTGAAGAGCCAGCGCTGTCTGAAGACGTTTCCATGGTCATGTGGCCGGCATGACTAAACACCAAGGCGCACGGAACGCTGTTCCCTTCCCACCGAAGTGGTCCCTATTTATCTACTTGCAATTTCTTGCTTTCGAACTGCTAGGTTGGCAGGAGCTGGAAGCAGAGACAGGAGCTCACTCCGTCATGCGGCACACTCGGGTCTCGAACTGCTGAACTACCCACCTTCCACAGCCTGCAGTTCAGCGTCTTAACCACTTGAGCCACCGCAGCTTATAGGGTACAGCATCATAAATACAAAACACACCAATTCATAGTACAGAATAAAATGATAGAAAACAAAACAAAACTATTTATTTATTTATTTTATCACATTTGTATCCTGCCCTCCCCGCAAATCAAGTGCTGGTAACCAGTGTTCCCTCTAAGCTGAGTTAGTGTGAGCTAGCTCACAGTTTTTTAGCCTCCAGCTCACACATTTTTGCCTTAGCTCAGGAAGGATGGCTCCAAAGCACACTAAATTATGCAGCAGCCACATCGCTTGCTCACAACTTTAATGCCAGTAGCTCACAAAGAAGATTTTTTGCTCACAAGACTGCACAGCTTAGAGGGAACATTGCGATGGCGTCCTGGAGGCCATGATGGAATATGCCCGAAAACGGCCCCCGTCAACAGACGGGACAGCTAGCTCTTGATGTCAGTATAAGGGCCTCAACCGTTCAGTTAGCGTTGTTGGTGCTGTTGATGTTATTAGTGGGTGTTGTTAGTGGTGGCTCCTAATCGAAGGCCTGGTGGAAGAGCTCCGTTTCACAGTTCTAAATCTAAAGTTCTTGCAGACAGTAACTCTTCTTTAACCTTTCCCATGACTTTTGCAACCGTTTTGCCTTTACATGGCACTTTCTGCATCCTCTCCCCCCTCCCCTTACCACCTACATATCTCTGGCCAGTTTCTTCATACCCTCCATGCAGGGGTCATCTCCTGCAGGAGCGCACAGGAGCGGAGCTCTGGCAGTAGAGAGCCCAGGGGGCGGGCACATACAACAAGCTCCACCCCCTGCTCCCAGCAGCCCTCTGTCAGAATAAGAAGCAGCCAGGTAAATTGCAGAGCCCCCCCGGTCCAAAACAGTCCAGTGGCACCTTTAAGACCAAGGCTTATTCAGGTACAAGCTCTCCCTCCTCTGCGAGGACAGTTCTGCGCGTCTCAGCCCCCCAATAGCTAGCCATCCAAAACAGTCCAGTGGAGCCTGAGCCTTCTGTGTGCCTTCTGACACGCTTCCGGTGATGTCAGGGGGTGTGGCATATGCAAATGAGTTATGCTAATGAGCTCCTGCACCTCTTTGTCTACGAAATGACCCCTGCCTCCATGAATCTGACAAAGAGAGCCGTGTTTCTCGAAAGCTTATGCTACAATGCAGTTTGTTGGTCTTAAAGGAGCTACTGGGCTTTTCCCTCTCGTGCAGCAACAGACTAACACAGCTAACTCCTCTGGATCTATAACTCTTTTTCGTGTCTCTCGTGTACTAATATACTGGATTGTACACAAATAGCATAAAAGGTCACGACTCTGCAGACAGGCTGGCTGCGACACCTGTTTCATAAGGCTTCTTCAGAGCAGAACACGTATTGGCTCCGCGAATCCTTTCCTTTCCTGCTCAGCATTCATCTCTGCATGCTGTCTCTCTGCATGACGCTCACCCTCAGTGAAATCTTCTCTTACCCAGTTTTCTCTCTGTACGCTTTCTCTCAAAGACTTAGATAGCCTAGGGATTGTCAGACCCCCCTGTCCAGTTGCACTCAACAACTGTCTCTTGGCAGTGATAAGTTTATTGAAATGTATGCAAGATCCAGAAGGTTCTTGTTAGAACCAGGGGTCACTTCCTGCAGGAGCACACAGGAGCGGAGCTCTGGCAGTAAAGAGCCCAGGGGGCGGGCACAGGCAACAAGCCCCACCCCCTGCTCCCAGCAGCCCTCAGTCAGAGCAAGAAGCAGCCAGGTAAGTTGCAGAGCCCCCCCCGCTCCCCAGTATTACAGTATTATAGCTGGCTGAGGTCCCTCCCACCCTCCCAGAGGAGGGAGAGCTTGTACCTGAATAAACCTTGGTCTTAAAGGTGCCACTGGACTCTTTTGGACCGGGGGGCCGGGGGGGAGCTCTGCAACTTACCTGGATGCTTCTTGCTCTGACTGAGGGCTGCTGGGAGCAGGGGGTGGAGCTTGTTGCATGTGCCTGCCCCCTAGGCTCTTTACTGCCGGAGCTCCGCTCCTGTGCGCTCCTGCAGGAAGTGACCCCTGTTTTATTGTGTTTTAATGTTTAATGTTTTCAACTGAAATTGTATTTATTGCAATGGTGTTACCCGCCCTGAGCCCACCCGCGGGATGGACGGGCTATGAATGCAAATAATAAATAAATAAATAAATAAATAAGGAATATCCTAACCAGGACCTGGCAAAAAAAACAACCCCATAGCATACTCCAGGGTCCAAGGTAAGAGCATCCTGTCCATTTCATCCCACTGACTGAGTGCACCAGTACACTGTCTGTCATTTTCAAAGGCCAAACGATGCAAACCTAAAGGAAAGCTCGGGGGAAATCGTTACTTATTCACTTACCATCTCTACCCAGACGTTGGTGGTGAGGGCCTCCTCTCTCTCGTTCTAGGGGAAAGAAATGAGTTGACAGCTGTAATGCCACATCTCCCCTGATAGCCGCCTGCCACAAAGCACGCACACACACACACTCCGGAAAAGTGTCCTCGAAACCAGGCCCGTAGCCAGGATTTTGCCTCGTGGGGCAATTTTTTCCTCCGGTGGGGCTGAACGTCTCCGTGCAGAAAGAAAAGCCATTTAGCCAATAGGAAGCTGTTGCCAGGACAGATCTCTAAACAGCAAGCTGTGTCAGCCACTTGAGATGACGGTTCTCAGCTGCTGCAAGTTAATCCCTTCTGCCAGCCTGAGCAGCAAGTCGGAGAACAAGACGGCAGGTGGGGGTGGTGACTTCTGTAGTCCAGAAAGCTAATGCTTAGCCAGGAAAACTCTCTGAAAGGAGACCAGTTGCTTGGGACAGAGTAAGAAGGGATCCTAGAGGTCACCTACTCCAACCCCCTTGCTCAGTGCGGGAATGAGTCAACGACAGCACCCCATTCTGCTTAAAGGAGTGCACGCCGTTAAAAAAAAATATTTTAAAATGATTGAAAAAAGCATTGAGAGGAGAGATTTTTGTGGGGCTGTGCCTGTAAGAAAGGGGGCCGACACCCCCCCCCCAAGGCTGCACCGTAGCTACAGGCCTCCCCGAAACCCCTGTAAAAGGTGGCAGCTTAATGTTGGAAACAGGGGCTCCCCCTGTCTCCTGGCCTATATTCTGCTGGGCATCCCAGCATTCCTGTTGAGCATTCAGAACATCAGAACATCAGAGACGCCAATGTTGGATCAGGCCAAAGGCCCATCCAGTCCAACACTCTGTGTCACACAGTGGCCAGAAATACCAGTGCCATCAGGAGGTCCAGCAGTGGGGCCAGGACATTAGAAGCCCTCCCACTGTTGACCCCCCCCCAAGCACCAAGAAGACAGAGCATCACTTGCCCCAGAGCCCCTAGCTATACCTTGTGGCTAATAGCCACTGATGGACCTCTGCTCCATATGCTTATCTAATTCCCTTTTGAAGCCGTCCATGCTTGTAGCACCCACCACTTCCTGTGGCAGTGAATTCCATGTGTTAATCACTCTTTGGGTGAAGAAGTACTTCCTTTTATCCGTTCTAACCCGACCGCTCTGCAGTTTCATGGAGTGCCCACGAGTTCTTGTATTGTGAGAAAGGGAGAAAAGTACCTCTTTCTTTACCTGCTCTTTCCCATGCATAATCTTATAAACCTCGATCATGTCACCCCTCAGTCGTCTTTTCCCCAAGCTAAAGAGCCCTAAGCGCTTTAACCTTTCCTCATAGGGAAAGTGTTCCAACCCTTTTATCATTCGAGTTGCCCTTTTCTGCACTTTTTCCAAAGCTATAATATCCTTTTTAAGGTGTGGTGCCCAGAACTGCACACAGTATTCCAAATGAGGTCTCACCATTGATTTATATAGGGGCATTATTATATTGGCTGATCTGTTTTCAATACCCTTCCTAATAATCCCCAGCATAGCATTGGCCTTCTTTATTGCAGTCACACACTGTCTCGACATTTTCAGTGAGTTATCCACTACAACTCCAAGATCTCTCTCTTGCTCAGTCTCTGCCAGTTCAGACCCCATCAATGTGTATTTATATTTAGGATTTTTGGCTCCAATGTGCATCACCTTGCACTTGGCCACATTGAACCCCATTTGCCATGTTGACGCCCACTCGCCCATCCTTGACAGATCCCCTTGGAGTGCCTCACAATCCTCACTGGTTTTCACCACCCTGAACAACTTTGTATCATCCGCAAATTTAGCCACTTCACTGCTTACTCCCATCTCCAAATCATTAATGAACAAGTTAAAAAGCAGTGGACCAAGTACTGATCCCTGCGGTACCCCACTGCTTACCACCCTCCACTGAGAAAATTGCCCACCTACACTCACTCTCTGTTTTCTATGAACTAGCCAGTTTTTGATCCATAAAAGGACTTGTCCTTCTATCCCATGATTTTTGAGCTTACTTAGGAGCCTTTGATGAGGAACTTTATCAAAAGCTTTCTGGAAGTCAAGGTAAATAATATCTATTGGATCCCCCTTGTCCACATGTTTGTTCACCCCCTCAAAGAACACTAACAGGTTAGTGAGACAAGATCTTCCCTTACAGAAACCGTGCTGAGTCTGCCTCAATAGGTTTTGTTCATCTATGTGCCTACTAATTCTTTCCTTAATAATGGTTTCCACCAATTTACCCGGTATCGACGTCAGACTGACTGGCCTGTAATTTCCCGGATCTCCTCTGGAACCCTTTTTAAAGATGGGAGTGACATTAGCTACCTTCCAATCCTCAGGAATGGAGGCAGATTTTAAGGAAAGATTACATATCTTTGTCAGGAGATCTACAAGTTCACATTTGAGTTCTTTCAGAACTCTCGGATGTATGCCATCTGGGCCTGGTGATTTTTCAGTTTTTAAGTTGTCTATCAGTTTTAGGACCTCCTCTCTCGTCACCTCAATCTGACTCAGGTCTTTCAACACCCCTCCTGAAATCAGTGGTTCTGGAGTGGGCAAGCACTTCTCATCTTCCACAGTGAAGACGGAGGCAAAAAATGCATTTAGCTTCTCAGCCATTTCCCTATCATCCTTCAATACTCCTTTTACCCCTTGGTCATCCAAGGGCCCCACTGCCTCCCTGGCTGGTTTCCTGTTTCTAATGTATTTGAAGAAAGTTTTATTGTTGGTTTTTACGTTTTTTGCTATATGCTCCTCATATTCCCTTTTTGCCTGCCTGACCTCAGACTTGCATTTTATTTGCCATAGCCTGTGTTCCGTTTTATCAGCCTCACTGTGACTAGCTTTCCACTGCTTAAAGGAATTCTTTTTACTTTTTACAGCCTCCATTACTCTGTTTGTTAACCATGCAGGCTTTTTCCTATACCTTTTTGTGCCTTTCCTAACCTGCGGAATATATATTTTTTGAGCTTCTAGGATCGTAGTTTTAAATAGATCCCAAGCTTCCCCAATTGTTTTGACCCTTTCTACTTTTCCTTTCAGTTTCCTCCCCACGTGTCCCCTCATATCAGAGAAATTACCCCTTTTAAAGTTAAAAATGGTTGTGTGAGTCTTTTTGGCCAATTCTCTATTTGTACAAATGATGAACTCAACAACATTATGATCAAGAGGCATTGTCCTCTGCCTCTTAAGAACTACAGTTCCCAGGGCTCTCTGGGGTAAGGCCATGGCAGTCGAACCCCTCCTTCCCCAGGCTTCACCCCCAAAGTGGCCAGGTATTTTTCAACCCAGAGTTCATTAGACCCTGTAGGATCTAACCAGGAAATCCGCAGTGCTGGAACACTGGCATGTGGGCCCTGGGGGCAGGAGGGAATCGAAGAAGAAGAAGGAGGAGGAGGACGAGGAGGAAGAGGACGATGACTCTGTTCCCTTCCCCTCCCCACAACAGACACCCTGTGAGGTAGGTGGGGCTGAGAGAGCTCTGAGAGAACTGCCCTTTCAAGGACAGCTCTTGACAGAACTATGGCTTGCCCAAGGTCATCTAGCCAGGTGCAAGTGGAGGAGTGGGGAATAAAACCCAGCTATGAGAGTCAGTTTGGTGTAGTGGTTAAGTGCGCGGACTCTAATCTGGGAGAGCCGGGTTTGATTTCCCCACTCCTCCACTTGCACCTGGCTAGATGGCCTTGGGCAAGCCATAATTCTGGCACAGCTGTTCTTGAAAAAGAGCCGTTTCTGTCAAGAGCTCTCTCAGCCCCACCTACTTCACAGGGTGTCTGTTGTGGGGAGGGGAAGGGAAAGGAGACTGTAAGCCGCTCTGAGACACCTTCAGGTAGTGAAGGGCGGGGTATCAATCCCATCTCTTCTTCTTCTACCTCACAGGGTGTCTGTTGTGGGGAGGGGAAGGGAAAGGAGTTTGTAAGCCGCTCTGAGACACCTTTGGGTAGTGAAGGGCGGGGTATAAATCCAATCTCTTCTTCTTCTTCTTCTCTTCTTCTTCTTCTTATACACCAAAGTTGGAAGTTGACCACTACACCAAAGTTGGAAGGGACCTCCAGGGTCACCGAGGAGGGAGGGAACGGCTCCCTTACCAGCGAGATGAGGTTGGTGAGGGTCAGCTTGAGTGTCACGTCGATGATGTCCCCCTCCTCCTTGGCTGGGCGCAGGTTGCGCTTGTAGTTGGCCATCAGGTCTTTGAGGAGCTTCTCTTCCTGGTTCCGGCTCAGGACCACTGGGGGGAGAAGACGATCGGGTGTGAATTAGGTTGCCAGCTCCAGGCCGGGGAATTCCTGGAGGTCTGGGGGAAGAGTCTGGGGAGGATGAGGCTTAGGAAGAAGAGCGGGACCCCAGCAAGGCCATACAACCCACCCCTCCAAAGGAGCCGTTTTCTCTCCCCACCACCACCCTTTTGAAAGACTTTTATTTTCAATATAAGACAGAACAAACTCAAGCAAACAAACAAACACAAAGAAAAAGGGGGGAAAACATAAACACACAAAAAAACCCTATTCATTTGGGGGGTCAGAAGTATCTTCTTCTTATATCTATTACATTACCTACTACATTGTATCACTATGTAATAATCATAGAATCACAGAATCACAGAATGTTCGGAAGGGACCTTGCAGGTCATCTAGTCCAGCCCCCTCCACTCTGCAGGAGCAGAGCCGAAAGAGAGCCCGACAACATACCCGAAAGATAGTTGGCTTGTAAACGTCCAGTGAAGGAGCCTCCACCACCTCCCGAGGCAGACTGTTCCACTGCTCAACCACTCTGACAGTTGGAAAGTCTCTCCTGATATTTAGCCAGTAACAACTCCCTTATTTCCACCCATTAGATCTAGCCTTGCAATCCGGAGCAAGAGAGGATAGATCCGCTCCATCTTCTACATGACAGCCCTTCAGATATTTGAAGACTGCAATCGTGTTCCCTCTAAGCCTTCTCTTTCCCAGGCTAAACAGACCCAACTCTTTCAGCCTTTCCTCCTCAGACTTGGGTCCCAACCCTCTCACCATCCTGGTTGCCCTCTTCAGGACAGTTTTTATCACCATATATTTTTCTGTAGCTGTTCTGCATTATACAGAAGCATGGACGGCTTCAAGCATGAACGGCTTCAAAAGAGAATTAGATAAGCATATGGAGCAGAGGTCCATCAGTGGCTATTAGCCACAAGGTATAGATAGGGACTCTGGGGCAAGTGATGCTCTGTCTTCTTGGTGCCTGGGGGGGTCAACAGTGGGAGGGCTTCTAGTGTCCTGGTCCCACTGGTGGACCTCCTGATGGCACTGGCATTTCTGGCCACTGTGTGATACAGAGTGTTGGACTGGATGAGCCTTTGGCCTGATCCAACATTGGCATCTCTTATGTTCTTATGTTAACCCTAGGTCTATCAGTTCTTCTGGTGGTCCAACAATGGCATAGAGGCTGAAGACTTCATAAGAACATCAGAAGAGCCCTGCTGGATCAGACCAGTAGCTCGGGGTTATGACAGTGAACTGCAGACCGGAAGGTCGGTAGTTCAGCAGTTCGAGACCCAAGTGCCGCATGTCGGAGTGAGCTCCCGTCTCTAGTTCCAGCTCCTGCCAACCTAGCAGTTCGAAAGCAAGAAATTGAAAATAGATAAATAGGTACCGCTTTGGTGGGAAGGTCACAGCATTCCGTGCACCTCGGCATCTAGTCGTGCCTTCCACATGACCACGGAAACGTGTTCGGACAGCGCTGGCTCTTTGGCTTGGAAACGCAGATGAGCACCGCCCCCTAGAGTCATTTCGACCGGCTTCCGATCAAAGGAAACCTTTACCTTGACTTTTAAACTAGTAGACATCGCCCCAGCTTGTGGGTAGCAGATGCTCTATGTTAATTGTGAATTTTTCGAAATACTTCCTTTCGTGAGTCCCAAAACTGCCGCCAATGAAGTTCATGGGGTGAGTATCCAGAGAGACGGGGAGAAGTTATTTTCTTGGCTCGTCATCTGCATCAGCTTTTACCGCCTCTCCCCCAAAGCCCAGACCCCAACCGATACTCACCTCCGCGCCGTCTCAAAGCACCAACGAGGATTTAATTAGCCAGCCATTAGGCATTCCGCAAATAGTAATTGATTAATAATAAATAGGCCCCTTGGTTGTGCCGGCAATCTATCCCCGTCTAGTGCACAGATCATTACCTTGCTAATGATTTCCTTTTCTTGTTGTTAATCCTTTGCGTTATCAAATTATTAGCGTTCCAGGCCGGGGCTGGATCCAACCGGAAAGGGAAGCTGGTGGGAGAAGTGCCGGCTAATTGCTTTCATTAGGGGTAATTGCCACTGCTGGATGAAGGCGGGCGGCCACCACGGGGCTCTGAAATCGGCAAGATGCAGAGACTGGTGGGGAGGGGAGGGTATGCGGGGCCATCATCCCACACGCTTGCTAACAGATGCAGCCAACAGCTGGCCCCATTTAAGCCGCACTATCTGTCCACAGTCGTTTTTAAGGTCTTGGAGTCTTTCCGCCCTGAATGGCGGCCAAGACATTTGGCAATCTCTGCTGGGCAACGGGAGAAACGCTCCGCTGGCATCCATTTAAGGATGCCATCTTGCAGTGGAGATGTAGGGTTGCCAAATCCGGGTTGGGGAATTCCTGGAGCTTTGGGGGCGGAGCTTGGGGAGGTAGGTTTAAGGTCGGTGCTCCCTCTAAGCTGTGTCTCTTGTGAGCCAAAATTCTACTTTGTGAGCTACTGGCATTAAAGTTGTGAGCGAGCGATTTGGCGGCGGCATACATGAGTTTGTTCTCCGTCAGACTCATGCAGCAATCAGCTCCTCACAACTTTCTTGCAAAGAAGTAAAGTTGACTGAAACATTGAAGTATGCAGATTGTCTTTACACCTCTCAGAACTGGCAATAAGCCCGTGAAGCAA
>NW_015163708.1:49662-54372 GCF_001447785.1 Gekko japonicus | reverse complement strand
TACAAACTCCTTTCCCTTCCCCTCCCCACAACAGACACCCTGTGAGGTAGGTGGGGCTGAGAGAGCTCTGACAGAAACTGCTCTTTTTTCAAGAACAGCTCTTATCAGAACTGTGGCTTGCCCAAGGTCATCCAGCCAGGTGCAAGTGAAGGCGTGGGGAATCAAACCCGGTTCTCCCAGATTAGAGTCCATGCACTTAACCACTACACCAAGCTGGCCTGGAGCCAATCACAGAACAGGTAGAAGCCCGCCAAAGCTAACGGGTCCAGTTTCCCAGGAGAAAGCTGGTGCTGGACACCAAGGCCACACGCTCATGTTACAGAGATAAAGAAACACTGAAGGCACAGAGAAAAGAAATCTAAAATTCCACAGCCCCACACCCCCACTCTCCATGGCACCTAGAGGCCTAGCTGACACCATCCTCCCTGAGCTAAGACAGAAATGTGTGAGCTGGAGGCTAAAAAACTGTGTGGAAGCTCACACTAACTCAGCTTAGAGGGAACACTGGTTAAGGTAGCGTGTGGACCCAAGTAGAGTATAATGCCGTTAGAGTCCACCCACCGCTGAGATCCACTTTGTAGTAGTAAAGAGCGGCAGATTCTAATCTGGGAGATCCAGGTCTGATTCCCCACTCCTCCTCCACATGCAGCTGCTGGGTGACCTTGGTCAAGCCACAGTTCTCTCAGAGCTGTTCTCTCAAGAGCAGTCCTCGAATGAGCTCCCTCAGGCCCACCTACCTCACAGGGTGCCTGTTGTGGGGAGAGGAAGGGAAGGAGATTGTGAGCCACTCTGAGACTCCGAGAAAGGTGGAGTATCAATCCAATCTCTTCACTGTTTTGCTATGTATCACTGTAAGTACGTTCCAGATCAGGTAGTTCGACACCCCTTAATGTGTCGTGTTTAAAAACTCATGCATGCACACGAAAGCTTCAACCTCGAATAAAACTTGGTTGGTCATAAAAGTGCCACTGAACTCCACCTTTGTTCTAAAATAATAATCTTTCTCCTCCTCATCATCATTCACACCTATTCCCTCAGTCTCTGCCTTCCCACTATTTATTGAGTTGCTTCATTTATGCCCCACTTTTCTCCACAATGGGGACCCCCGAAGTGTCTTACAACATCCACCCCTTCTCCATTTTATCCTCACAACCACCCTGTGAGGTAGGGTTAGGCTGAGAGATTGTGACTGGCCCAAGGTCACCCAGCAAGCTTCCAGGGCAGAATGAAGATCTGAAGTTTCGTCTCCTAGATTCTAATCTCACGCTCTAACCGCTACACTACTCTGGCTCTCATAATAATGCTGGCCTACCACGCAGGGCTCTTGTATGATATAAAAGGCTAAGCAGATGTGCGCTTTGGTATTCTGTCAAGTTGCAACCAACTTTTGGCAACCCCAGCAAGGGGCCTTCAAGGCAAGTGAGAAGCAGAGGTGGTTAGCCATAAGAACATAAGGAGAGCCCTGCTGGATCAGGCCAGTGATCCATCTAGTCCAGCATCTCCTCTCACAAAGTGGCCAACCAGTTCTTCCTTTGGAGGTCCAACAGCAGGGCCTGGAGGCCAAGGCCTTCATAAGAACATTAGAAGAGCCCTGCTGGATCAGGCCAGTGGTCCATCTAATCCAGCATCCTCTCTCACACATTGGCCAACCAGTTCCGCTGGAGGGCCAACAACAGGGCAGAGAGGCCAAGGCCTTCACAAGAACCTCAGAAGAACCCTGCTGGATCAGACCACTGGTCCATCTAGTCCAGCATCCTGTCTCACACAGTGGCCAACCAGTTCCCCTGGAGGGCCAACAACAGGGCAGAGAGGCCAAGGCCTTCACAAGCACCTCAGAAGAGCCCTGCTGGATCAGACCACTGGTCCATCTAGGCCAGCATCCTGCCTCACATAGTGGCCAACCAGTTCCTCTGGAGGGCCAACAACAGGGCAGAGAGGCCGAGGCCCACATAAGAACATCAGAAGAGCCCTGCTGGATCAGACCAGCGGTCCACCCAATCCAGCATCCTGTCTCACACAGTGGCCAACCAATTCCTCTGGAGGCCCAACAACAGGGCATAGAAGGCGAGGCCTTCATAAGAACACAAGAAGAGCCCTGCTGGATCAGACCAGTGGTCCCTCTAATGCAGCGTCCTGTCTGAAGTCACACAGTGGCCAACCAGTTCCTCTGGACAGCCAAGAACAGGGCATAGAGGCCAAGGCCTTCCCCTCCTGGCTCTGGGATCCAGAGACTTAGTGCCTCGGTACTTTTTCCAGCTCTGCCACGTCCTTTTGGAGATACGGGGACCGTTGCCATTGCCTTCCTCTGCAGTCTTCCTTGGTGGTCTCCCCTCCAAATATTGACCCTACTTAGCTTCCCGTCTCTAGTTCCAGCTCCTGCCAACCTAGCAGTTCGAAAGCAAGAAATTGCAAGTAGAAAAATAGGGACCACTTCGGTGGGAAGGTGACAGCGTTCCGTGTGCCTTGGTGTTTAGTCATGCCGGCCACGTGACCACGGAAACGTCTTCGGACATCGCTGGCTCTTCGGCTTTGAAACGGAGATGAGCACCGCAACCCTAGAGTCGGATCCAACTGGCTTTCGAGCAAGGGAACCTTTACTAGCTTCCAAGATCTGATGAAACTTGTCTATCCCCTGCCTTCTTCCATCACCATTTGTCGTAGTCATTCCTGAGAGCCAAAATTGCTGAGCAAACAAATTAGGAGCTATAAAAGTCTATTAAGTGACCTCTTTCTGAACTCTTCTTTGTAACAGAAGAGATGGAACCGGATCTCCAAGACTGTACTTGGGGGTCACAACAAGCCCCGCTGCCATCCACACAACAGTTTGGTGTAGTGGTTAGGGGCGCGGACTCTAATCTGGGAGAACCGGGTTTGATTCCCCACTCCTCCTCCACATGCAGCTGCTGGTGTGACCATGGGTCAGTCACAAGTTCCCTCAGAGCTGTTCTCCCAAGAGCAGTCCTCGAAGGAGCTCTCTCAGCCCCGCCTACCTCACAGGGTGTCTGTTGTGGGGAGGGGAAGGGAAAGGAGATTGTAAACCGCACTGAGACTCCTTTGGGTAGTGAAGGGCAGGGTATTAATACAATCGCTTCTTCTTCTTCCCACACCAGTGCAGTGAATGGCTAGACAATCGGCTACTCGGTGCTTGCCACGCTGTGGATTGGGGTCCCAGCGGTGGGAAGCAGGAAGCAAGGAGGAGAAATAGGACAAATGGGGACGGGAGGGGCTCACCGACAAAATTAGGCTCATCTGCATACAAATGGCCCTGAAATGCAATCCGGATTTGTTGCTCATTGCGATGCGGTATGTTTTCAATGCCAAATGTGAGAAATTTACAATATACCTACATTTTCCAGTACAAACTTATGCGAAATTTCTGTTTTAGCATGGGAAAGTATCGGAGCGTTACTTTGCGAAGGGGTTCCCGAAAATCCAGTAAATCCAAAAATGGGATCTGGTTCAAAATGTCTGAGAATCATTCTTCTTCCCTTGGGAAAATGGGAAGGAAGGAACGCCGGAAGGGAGAAAGGAACGAACGAACAAAGGAACAGACGAACGGAGGAACAATCCTAAGAATATTTTCCTGGGAGTGAGCCCCCTTGAACAGACTCCAGTTTCATTTGGAGTAGACCAGCCTAGGACTGCTCTCTCCCTTCCCAAGGCCCTCGATTCGGTGCAACCTTCTGCCTTTCACCACCCTTGGACAAAATGAGTGTTAAATTTTCGTCTTAAGCTGTTGAGCGAATTTCAGGCCCAGCCTGGTTTACCTGCAAGGAAGCTCGAGATCAGGGCCAAGGTAAGACAGCTCATGCTGCTGGTGGGCATCGTCCTTCCTCCTCCCCCAGAAGCGGCCGTGTGTGTGTGTTCTTGGGAGGGTCCGGGGGGGCTATTTTAAGCCTGGACCCCCTCCCCCTCCCTGCTCCTCCCTTTGTGGCCCAGCTGTCCGGCCGATGCATTGTCAGCTGTCTCCCTGCTGATGCCTCCAGCAGAACAATGCCGGGGAGGGCAGAACTGCCGGTGCCCGCCAGCCCCTCTGGGCGTGCCAATCTGGTCTGGGGCTGCTGGAGGGAGCATCTTCCAGGAGGGAGCGAGCGCCAGGCAAAGGCCGGCGCCTCCTCTGATGCTCAAGCCCACTGCGCCAATGGGATTAGGGAAGTTGATGGAGCCGCTATTTATAGGCGCGAGGAAGAATCCGGCTCGCCATTAGCCCGGCTTGGAGGCACTTCTGCCTGCAAGGCCTTGAGGTCGAACGGCTGCGGGAGGCAGAGGGATGGGAATTTAGTCCCAGGGGGGCAAGTCCGCGGACTCGGTTCCAGCATCCCCATCAGAAGATCAAAGGCAGGAGACATCTGTTGTCATAGAATCACGCAGAGCTGGAAGGGGCCAGACAGGCCATCTAGTCCAACCCCCTGCTCAATGCAGGGTCATCCCAGAGCATCCCTGACAAGTCTTTGTCCAGCCGCTGCTTGAAGGCTGCCAGAGAGGGGGAGCTCACCACCTCCCGAGGCAGCCGATTCCACTGTGGCACCACTCTGACTGTCGAAACGTTTTCCCTGATATCCAGTTGGTACCTTCCTGCCCTTAAGTGAAACCCATTCTTGCGAGTCCTCTCCTCTGCTGCCAACAGGAACAGCTCCCTGCCCTCCTCTACGTGACAAATAGGGTTGCCAAGTCCATCTTCCACCCCCAGCGGGGGACTTTGGGGGCATT
>NW_015163708.1:45342-49647 GCF_001447785.1 Gekko japonicus | reverse complement strand
TTCCTGGAGGGGGCGGGGCATCTCAGACGTGATGACGTCATGTTGGGGATGTCCGCCGGCCCCCCACCCCGCCCGCGCGCCAGATCTCCAGAAACGGCAGTTCCCTGCACTTAAAGGAGCCAGTGTTTCCCCTTTAAATGGAGGAGCCGGCGTTTCCCCTTTAAGAGCAGCCGCGTTTCCCTTTTAAGAGCACGAAGCTGGCATCTCCCTGCAAGCTTGCGGAGATCAGGCTTGGGAGGAAACACGAGTTCCACACACTTAAAGGGAGAGAGAGATGGGTGGCTGTGGGTGTTGGGGGCGGGGCTTCCCCCGCCGTCCAAAAAACGGGGGACCCCTGGCAAATTGGGGGGTATGGCAACCCTAGTGACAAATACTTCAAATGCTTCAAGAGGGCAACCCTGTCCCCCCTCAACCTCCTCTTCTCCAGACTGAACACTCCCGAGAAGTCCCTCAGCCTTTCCTCCTAGGGCTTCTTGGTCTCCAGGCTCCACGATCGTCCTCGTCGCTCTCCTCTGCACCCGCTCCATTCTGTCCACGTCCTTTTTGAAGTGAGGCCTCCAGAACGGCGCACAATACTCCAGGTGTGGCCTGACCGATGCAGTGTACAGCGGGACGATCACATCTTGCCATTTGGATGTTATTCCTCTGTTGATACGCCCCAAGATCACATTAGCCTTTTTAAATCCTGACTACCCCAGAGTCTTCTCTGTGTCCAGCATACAGTTGTCAACACCAGGATGGTAAATGCTTGGTAGGGTTTGCCAGCTCTGAGTTAGGCTTTGGGGGGTGAAAAGCCTGAGATGTCTGAGGAGGAAAGAGAGTCCAACTTCCAAAGCGGCCATTTCCTCCAGGGGAACTGATCTCCGTCGCCTGGGGATGAGTTGTAATAGCGAGAGATCCCCAACCACCACCTGGAGGTTGGCAACGCTAATTCCTGAAGGTTTATTTATTTGGGGGTGGAGCCTGAGGAAGGCGGAGTTTGGGGGGTATACCTCTGTGGGGGTATAATGCCACAGAGTCCACCCTCCAAAGCAGCCTTTTTCTCTAGGTGAACTGATCCCTATCTGTCAGAACCCACAGCCAACAACGTAGTACATGCTTATCAGGAAAGGTAATACTTGACTGAAGAGCTATAGATGCATTAACATAGGCACTGTTAAGAATGGCGGCTAAATATAGGGTATTCGTATGCACCCCCCCACTGCTCTGGCCAATTAGCCATACTCCCGCACGCGGGAGAAGGAGCTCAGTCAGTTAGCGCTGAAGCTGGGAACCAACCTCTCTCCCACGGTTCCACTGAAGCTAGACATCACACCACCTGCACAACTTAGAGATAAGCATTACAGCAGCGAAGAAACACAGAAAGAATGCAGTGGCAATTAGTAGTCAACAGATCTCCCCAACCCCCATGGCAGCATAGCTGACACTATCGTCTGGAGGTCAGTTCTAATTCCGGGAAATCTCGAGGCCCCACGTGAAAGTTGGCAACCATAGACTGCAGCAGCCATTGCTTAGATCAGAGGAAAGCGTCCTTTCCCTCCGGGCCCTGACTGAAGCATAAAGCGCAAGCCCTCCCCCCATGGGACATGGAATTCACCTGCCGGTGTCTTGTCGAAACTGGGCTGCCAGGAGGTGCAAAGTAGCCATGTGCAGTGTTCCCTCTAAGCTGAGTTGGTGAGAGCTAGTTCACTAGGGCTGCCAAGTCCATTTTCGCCGAGAGCGGGGGGCTCCCGGCCGGCATCGTGTGCGCACACGCCGCAGTGCCCGGAGTGTCCGCGTCACTTCCAGGTGATGCGCACGTCGGGGTGGAGTTCCCCCCAGGGCCCGTTCCCCCCAGGGCCCGATCCGGCGCCGCCTCTGGGCCTCTGGGGCGGGGGTTTCCCCGCCCCCCGGGGGGACTTGGGATCCCTATAGTTCACAGTTTTTTAGACTCCGGCTCACAGATTTTGGTCTTAGGAAGGAGGGCTCCAGAGCAAACAAATTTATGCAGTAGCCAAATTGCTCGCTTACTTAGGGGGAGCATTGGCCATGTGTCAGGTAGAAATCAAGCCAAGATACCACAGCCTTCTGCCAAGGTACAATGAGAATGGTCCTTGATGGCTGTCCCAGAGCGCATAATATTTTCCAGTATTTGTTTCTTTGATAAGATTGGAGTCAGAGTTCCAGTCTGGCTTGGAAAACCACAACCCCCGTAGCCCCAAGGCAAAGGTGCACTGCGCAGCAGAGGGAAGGTGCTATGCTGTTGCAAGATTGATGTGGGGTTGCCATGTTGGTCTGAAGCAACAGAACAAAGTTTGAGTCCAGTGGCACCTTCAAGACCAATGAAGTTTAATTCAGGTGTCATGATCTGGGCTGTGCCACTGGAGGCCGAGTAGGCCCAGGGAGCCTGGCTAGCAGTAGGAGAGGCTGGGCCTACAAACCACAGAAGGCATTGGGAAGTTTTGGCGCTGGTTTTGGCCAATAGGGGAAAAAAGGGCTGGGGAATAAAAGAACTGGTGCAAGAGAAAAAGCTGTTCTTCTTCCCAGGGAACAGGGCCAGAAGGGAGGCTGCCGTGGGGAAGAAACCCTCATCCTGAGGGAATTCTGAGTAGTCTAAGGCCACTTGAGATAGTGAGCGAGGGACAGTATATTTAGACGCGTTAGGGCATTTGATTTCTTTTCTTTTCACCCACTTACT
Source organism: Gekko japonicus (assembly GCF_001447785.1). NCBI lineage: Eukaryota > Metazoa > Chordata > Lepidosauria > Squamata > Gekkonidae > Gekko > Gekko japonicus. The sequence continues at coordinate 46,970 of NW_015163708.1, read as the reverse complement.
GTTATTATTCCGGCACCTTGTTTGTTTGACCTCCTATAAAATAAACCGTTTTCATTGTTTACTCTGCCTGGTCCTCACGCTCATTTCGACTAAAAGGGAGGTCTAAAGGCTTGGGAGGGTGCTCCGGGCCTTCTCAGAGGAGCCTGGAACCAGAGTGGTGGCAGCGTCAGGTGACACCCCACTTGAGCCGTGACACTGGGGATAAGCTTCCGTGTGCATGCCCACTTCTTCTGGCATCAGTTCTGAAATCCAGAACAAGGGCATTCAGAGCTCATTTTTCCAGTTTCCACACATCCTGGTTGATAGGGTGCCACTTTAAGGGGTGCATCTGAATTTGTCTTTAGAATCCTGCCTGGGGTTGCCAGTCTCCAGGTGGGGCCTGGAGCTCTTCCAGAATGACAACTGATCGGACCTATTTATTTATTTATATTTATTTATATCTTCGATTTCTACCCCGCTCCAACCCCGAAGGGTCTCTGAGCGGCTTACAAGTTCCAAATTTATCCCTAGCTAAGGCCACATGTCTACAGGGATTGGGGCTGCCTACCGGCACCCAGGTGGCAGGGCTCGCTGTTTTTCTTGGTTGTTCTTCCCGGGCGGTCTTTCGGGTGTCAGTGCTCAGTTCTTGGTGTGGTTGTCCGATCCGGCGGCTTCTTCTTTCTTTCTTTCGGCGGGCTCGTCTGGTATGTGGGTTGTATCGACTTACAGCCCAGCTAACGTCCGTACGGCTCCGCTGCACTTGCGTCACGTCACCACATCCTTCTGTAGCTCCGCCTCCGTCTCCACCTCCATCGCTCCACTTGCCTTCGCTCTGCCACTCCGACGCTACGCCACTCCATCGCCGCCATTTCCACCGTCACCGCTGCAGTCGCTTCTACTGCTCCTGCCACACACACCCATACGGGGAGGGTGCCCCCTGCCACCTAAGGGCAGGCACCCATTCATCTACTTGCTTATATTAATTGCTTTCAAACCGCTGGGTGGGCGGGAGCTAGGACTAGGGCCAGGAGCTCACCCTGGCCGTGGTGGATCTCGAACAGCTGTAGCAGCTGTTCACTGATGTTACCAGCAGGCGTTTTACCACCTGCGCCACCGCTGTGCTGGCAGGTTCCATGGTGCCCACAGACTGGTCTGATCTAGCAGGGCTACCAGGTTGGCATCCTTTTCTACCTCAAAGTAAGAACTTTCCCCACCCTTGGAGGCATTTCAGGGTCTTCTGGTATCTCAGTGCCAAATTTCAGTGGAGGAGAAGATGAGGCCAAATCCGAGATTTTCGCCTGGGTGTAGAAAATTCACACGCAAATCCACACTGTGCATTTACTGCCCTTTCACTGTCATGGCTTCGCCTCCAGGAACTCTGGGAGATGCAGTTCTGTGAACGCATTCAAGATATTTGCCGGGGGGAAACTCTCAGTAATGGGCGCTTCCAGGGGTCATTTCCTGCGGGAGCGCACAGGAGTGGAGCTCCGGCAGGAAAGAGCCCAGGGGGCGGGCACATGCAACAAGCCCCACCCCCTGCTCCCAGCAGCCCTCAGTTGGGCCACAAGGAGCAAGAAGCAGCCAGGTAAGTTGCAGATCCCCCCCCCCGGCCCACCTTCAAGTACAAGCTCTCCCTCCTCTGTTAGGGC
>NW_015163708.1:36362-45188 GCF_001447785.1 Gekko japonicus | reverse complement strand
GCAGTCCAGTGGAGCCTGAGCGGTGGGTGTTGCCTTCTGACACACTTCTGGTGATATCAGGGGGTGTGGCATATGCAAATGAGTTATGCTAACAAGTTAGGCTAATGAGCTCCTGCACCTCTTTTTCTACGAAATGACCCCTGGGTGCTTCTCATGAGAGCACACTGCCCAGGGCTCTGTGGAAGAAGTCATCATATTAAACTGATTTTTTAAAATAAGTCTGCTTTGAAGGATGTAGTTTAGAATATGGTTGATTTGTGTGTGTGAGAGAGAGAGACTCTAAGCCCTATGCATATTTTGGATCATCGTCTCAATTTTCTTTTTGCCGAGGGGTGGCCCGCACGTACATTGAAATACACAGGACAATACAGCCATATATGAAAAATAACAACAGAAACTCCAGAAACAATACAAAGAACATAAAAACAACAGAAGAGCCCTGCTGGATCAGGCCAGTGGTCCCTCTAGCCCAGCATCCTGCCTCACACAGGGGCCAGCCAGTCCCACTGGAGGGCCAACAACAGGGCAGAGAGGCCGAGGCCTTTATAAGAACATAAGAAGAGCCCTGCTGGATCAGACCAGTGGTCCATCTAGGCCAGCATCCTGTCTCACACAGGGGCCAGCCAGTTCCTTTGGAGTTCTAACCATAAGGCATTAGACACCAGGGCTTTCATAAGAACATAAAAAGAGTTCTGCTAGATCAGACCAATAGTCCATCTAGTCCAGCATCCTGTCACACACAGTGGCCAACCAATTCCCTTGGACGGCCAACAACAGGGCATAGAAGCCAAGGCCTTCATAAGCACATCAGAAGAGCCCTGCTGGATCAAACCAGTGGTCCACCTAGTCCAGCATCCTGTCTCACACAGTGGCCAGCCAGTTCCTCTGGAGGGCCAACAACAGGGCAGAGAGGCCAAGGCCTTCATAAGAACCTCAGAAGAGCCCTGCTGGATCAGACCAGTCGTCTATCTAGTCCAGCATCCTGCCTCACACAGTGGCCAGCCAGTTCCTCTGGAGGGCCAACAACAGGGCACAGAAACCAAGACCTTCCCCTGATGTTGCCTCCAGCTCTGGGATTCAGAGGATTAGTGCCTCTGAATGTGGAGGTTCCCCTCAGTCACCATGACTAGTTTGTTGTTCAGTCGCACAGTCGAGTCCGACTCTTCGCGACCTCATGGACCACATCATGCCAGGCCCTCCTATCTTCCATCATGCTCCGGAGTTTGTTTAATTTCATGTTTGCTGCCTCGATAACACTGTCTCATCCTTTGCCGTCCTCGTCTTCTTTGACCTTCAGTCTTTCCCAGTATCAGGGTCTTCTCCAGGGAGTGCTCCCTTCTCATTTGGTGGCCAAAGTATTCGAGCTTCAGCTTCAGGATCTGGCCTTCCGGGGAACAGTCAGGGTTGATTTCTTTTAGGATTTACTAATTTGACCTTCTTGCAGTCCAAGGGACTCTCAAGAGTCTTCTCCAGCGCCATAATTCAAAAGAATCTACCATTCAAAAGCTACTACCATGACTAGTAGCCATTGACAGACTTATCCTCCATTAATCTATCTAATCCTTTTTTCAAGCTGCTTATTCCTGTGGCCATCACTGCATCCTCTGGCAACAAATTCCACATTTGAATCACTCTCAGTGTAAAGTAATAAAGAAGTCCTCTGTGGCTAAACTAGGCCTACTGATAACCCTACTGGAGGGTGGACTCTATGGTATTCTGCCCCGCTGGCCACCTTGGAAGGAATTTCCACAATTGACCAGCTGGTGGCAGCATACCAAAGAAGAAATGTGAGAAAAACCCTCCAAGATTTGGGTGGACTTGAGAGAAGGGCACAGAGCCGGGTATAGACTTGGGCAGACCACTGAGTGTCTAGACGCCCAGGAGGGCCAGAACAGAACGGGGTGTACAGATAGGGTTGCCAGCCTCCAGGTGTGGCCTGGAGATCTCCTGAAATTACAGTTACAATTTGGTTTAGTGTTTAAGTGCGCGGACTCTAATCTGGGAGAACCGGGTTTGATTCCCCACTCCCCCACCTGCACCTGCTGGATGTCCTTGGGTCAGTCATAAGTTCTTTCAGAGCCGTTTTCTCCGGAGCAGTTCTGTCAGAGTTCTCTCAGTCCGTACCTACCTCACAGGGTGTCTGTTGTGGGGAGGGGAAGGGAAAGGAGTTTGTAAGCCGCTCTGAGACTCTGAGTGAAGGGCGGGGTATAAATCCAATCTCAGTCTCCTCTTCCTCTTCTTCTCCTTCTCCTTCTCCTCTCCAGACTACAGAGAACAGTTCTCCTAAAGAAAAGGGCTGTTCTGAAGGGCAGACTCTATGGCATTCATATGCTGCTCAAGTCCCTTACTTCCCCAAACCCCACCTTCTTCAGAATCTACTACCACAATCTGCAGGGATTTCCCAGCCTGGAGTTGGCAACCTGGCTTGCAGATCAGAGAAGCCATTCTGCAACAGGCACCATTGTTGAAAACAGGTGGGGACGCTCTCCCACCATTCCAGTAAGGCACAATAAAAAGGAAGGTGAACACCAGGCACAGCTGTCCGTGGTCTGCATTCCAGGCTGGCCCAGGCCTTTGCCGCTTCCTGTGAAATGGGATCCGGCCCCCAGAAGAAGCACTTCCTTTGGCCTGGTCTCTGACGCCTGACGCCTGACCCCCTGACCTGCTTTCTCCACACAACAGCTGGTTGGAACAGCCAGGGGGGTTAAAAATAACCATTCCAGCACTCCGCGTGGCTCCGCCTGTGCGAGCGATCTCAGGAAGTCTCCCTTCCCTCTCTGGAGCATGGAAAGCTCCAGAGAATGAGGAGCCTCGAGTCTGCAATTGGTGGCGGGGATCGTGTGTACTTTACCGGGGAAATTCCCAGGATTCGGCAAAATTGGTTCTAGGAGTAGTCATGGGAACTTTGTGTGTGTGTGTCCCCCACACACCAGTGCTCTTGGGGTAAATACAGGTATAATATGTAGTGTAACGTCAAGTGACCCCTGACCAGGATGTCCCAAGCTAGCCTGATCTCATTGGACCTGGGAAGGTAAGCAGGAGTGGCCTTGATTAGTACTTGGATGCAGGGGTCATTTCCTGCAGGAGCGCACAGGAGCGGCGCTCCGGCAGTAAAGAGCCCAGGGGGTGGGCACATGCAACAAGCCCCACCCCCTGCTCCCAGCAGCCCTCAGTCAGAGCAAGAAGCAGCCAGGTAAGTTGCAGAGCCCCCCCCCCCCCGGTCCAGAACAGTCCAGTGGCACCTTTAAGACCAAGTTTGATTCAGGTACAAGCTCTCCCTCCTCTGCGAGGACAGATCTGCACCTTCCCCCCCCCGAATAGCTAGCAATCCAAAACAGTCCAGTGGAGCTTGAGGGGTGGGTGTCGCCTTCTGACACACTTCCGGTGATGTCAGGGGGTGTGGCATATGCAAATGAGCGATGCTAATGAGTTATGCTAATGAGCTCCTGCACCTCTTTTTCTACGGAATGACCCCAGAGTACTTGGATGTAAGCTGATCAAGGAAGACCAGGGTTGCTATGCAAAGGGAGGTGGTGGCAAGCCACCTCTGAATGTCTCTGGCCTTGAAAATCTCTCTCTCTCTCTCTCTCTCTCTCTCTCTCTCTCTCTCTCTCTCTCTCTTTCTCTCTAGTTGCTTCAGGGATTAGCTTTCCCAGGCTAGGAGAAGAGGGACAGTATCCAACCAGTCCACTTGACAAAGGACAGACCCTTTCCTCCAGTCTCCGGAGCCCTTCTTGAACTTACTTTCACCAGAGACATTTTCGTACTGAGTGTGGGGAAGGTGCTCCAAGAGTAGCCCTGCCTCCTTTGAAACACCATCTCTCTCTCTCTCTCTCTCTCTCTCTCTCTCTCTCTCTCCACCCTCCATCTGCAATGTCAATTGTAACTAGGTTTGCCAACCACCAGGTTAGGACTGGAGCTCTCCCAGAATTGCCACTGACCTCCAGATCTCAGAGATCAGGTCACCTGGAGAAAAACGGCGGCTTCAGGAGATGGACTCTTTGGCATTATACCCTGCTGAGGCCCCTCCCCTCCCAAAACCCCCACCCTCCACAAGCTCCACCCCCCAAAAAACCTCCAAGAATTTCCAAACACAGAGCTGGCAACCCTAAATTACCTACTGTCCCATACGTTCACCCATTTTCCCAGACCCAACCCCAGATATTTGTGGGAGGGGCTCTGTGGCCTAGGGGCAGAGTCTCTGCCTGGCATGCAGGAGGTCCCAGGTTCAGTCCCCGGCATCTCCAGTTAAAAGGACCAGGCATGAGGCGATGTGAAAGACCCCAGCCTGAGACCCAGGAGAGCCACTGCCACTCTGAGTACAATCCTGACCCTGCCAGACTAAGGGAGGGGCCATGGGTCAGTGTAATTCCATCTGCTTGGCATGCAGAAGGCCCTGGTTCAATCCCCGGCATCTCCAGTTCAAAAGACCAGGCAGGAGGTGATGGGAAAGACCTCCGCCTGAGACCCTGGAGAGCTGTAAAGAGGGGCCGTGGCTCAGTGGAAGAGCCTTTGCTTGGCACGTAGGAGGTCCCAGGTTCAATCCCCGGCATCTCCAGTTCAAAAGACCAGGCAGGAGGTGATGGGAAAGACCTCCGCCTGAGACCCTGGAGAGCTGTAAAGAGGGGCCGTGGCTCAGTGGAAGAGCCTTTGCTTGGCACGTAGGAGGTCCCAGGTTCAATCCCCGGCATCTCCAGTTCAAAAGACCAGGCAGGAGGTGATGGGAAAGACCTCCGCCTGAGACCCTGGAGAGCTGTAAAGAGGGGCCGTGGCTCAGTGGAAGAGCCTTTGCTTGGCACGTAGGAGGTCCCAGGTTCAATCCCCGGCATCTCCAGTTCAAAAGACCAGGCAGGAGGTGATGGGAAAGACCTCCGCCTGAGACCCTGGAGAGCTGTAAAGAGGGGCCGTGGCTCAGTGGAAGAGCCTTTGCTTGGCACGTAGGAGGTCCCAGGTTCAATCCCCGGCATCTCCAGTTCAAAAGACCAGGCAGGAGGTGATGGGAACGACCTCAGCCTGAGACCCTGGAGAGCTGTAAAGAGGGGCCGTGGCTCAGTGGAAGAGCCTTTCCTTGGCATGCAGGAGGTCCCAGGTTCATCTCCAGTTGACCACACAGTTGGGTGATGTGAAAGGTCTCAGCCAGAGACCCTGGAGAGCCGCTGCCAGTTTGAGTAGGCGATATTGACTTTAATGGGCCAAGGGTTTGATTCAGGAGAATGCAGTTCCGTGTGTAATTATGTTCTGGGAGCCATCGTCTGGGAAAGGCAGTGTTTATTACACCTTAAGTTATAAGACAAACGCACAGAAATAATTTAGAAATCGAGCACACTGGATGGTAGGGGGTGGCTGGAGGAAGCCAGGGCTGATGTCCTCCTCCGCCCCCAGCCCCTTCCTCAGGGAAGAAGGTGGATGGAGGTTGGTGAGTGGACGCCGCAGCCCTCCTGAGAAGAAGCGAGGGGCCCGGGTTCTAGACAAAGTGCTTGTGCTCTTCCCGGAAGTCGAAAGGTTCCCCTTCGAAAGGCAAGGGTGGAGGGTAGTTGTAGGAGCCCATCAAGAAGATCCATAAGGTGCCCAGGCTCAGGACGGGCGTGATCAGGAAGAGACAGAGGCGGTCCACTGTGCGGGCGATACGGTTCCAGCTGTCCTTCTCCTGGAGGGGGAGAGACAGAGTCGGAAGAGGCCAAAAGACTGCCTGACCTTCCCTGAACATGTTGTAAGGCAGCCGCAGATCACATTGACCTCCCCAGCAATGCTCCCTCTAAGCTGTGGAGTCTCGTGAGCAAAAATTCAACTTTGTGAGCTGCTGGCATTAAAATTGTGAGCGAGCATTTTGGCTGCTGCATAAATCAGTTTGCTCCGGAGCCCTCCTTCCTGAGCAAAGACAAAAATGTGTGAGCCAGAGGCTACAAAACTGTGAGCTAGCTCACACTCACTCAGCTTAGAGGGAACACTGGCCATAAATCAGTTTGCTTTGGAGCCCTCCTTCCTGAGCAAAGACAAAAATGTGTGAGCCAGAGGCTACAAAACTGTGAGCTAGCTCACACTCACTCAGCTTAGAGGGAACACTGGCCATAAATCAGTTTGCTTTGGAGCCCTCCTTCCTGAGCAAAGACAAAAATGTGTGAGCCAGAGGCTACAAAACTGTGAGCTAGCTCACACTCACTCAGCTTAGAGGGAACACTGGCCATAAATCAGTTTGCTTTGGAGCCCTCCTTCCTGAGCAAAGACAAAAATGTGTGAGCCAGAGGCTACAAAACTGTGAGCTAGCTCACACTCACTCAGCTTAGAGGGAACACTGGCCATAAATCAGTTTGCTTTGGAGCCCTCCTTCCTGAGCAAAGACAAAAATGTGTGAGCCAGAGGCTACAAAACTGTGAGCTAGCTCACACTCACTCAGCTTAGAGGGAACACTGCTCCCCAGTATGGTACCGCAGAGGTGGCACCAGCAGTTGCGAGTGGAGGAGTGGGGGATTCAAACCCGGTTCTCCCAAATTAGAGTCCGCGCACTTAACCGCTACACCACACTGGCTGAATTTGTACATACGTTTCTAAGGGGATTAATTTTTGTTTCCCTTGTGTTGCTGAAGATGCTTTGTCAGAATCTGTTGCCCTTGTCTGGAGCTAAAACGAGACCCAAGGAGGCACATCGCACACCCACCCACCTCGTTGTAGTCGTTCTTGTCTCGCGTGTGCTTCACGATGAAATTGGCCCCGGCAATGGCTGGCTTGATCTCATTGTAGAGCTGTTCCTGCATGCCACCCACGCCATGGGGGTCTGGCCCTAGAGGACAGAGGAGAGAGACCCATGGTGGGGTAGTGACTGAAGCACCAGACCAGGGTTCAGATCCCTGCAGAGACATGAATGTTCCCTGGGTGACTTTGGGCCAGTCGTCATCACTCAGCCTAACCTACAGGGCTGTTGTGAGGATATGAGCAGACAGTTTGATGCAGCGACAAAAAAGGCTAAGGCGATCTTGGGGTGTATCAACAGAGGCATAACGTCCAGATTGCAAGATGTGATAGTCCTGCTGTACACTGCTTTGGCCAGGCTGCAGTTCTGGAGGCCTCACCTCAAAAAGGATGTGGATGGAATGGAGCGCGTGCAGAAGAGAGCGACGAGGATGATTGGGGGCCTGGAGTCCAAGAAGCCCTAGGAGGAAAGGCTGAGGGATTTGGGAAGGTTCAGTCTGGAGAAGAGGAGGTTGAAGTGGAACATAATTGCTCTTGGAGATGAGGATGATCAGGGGCCTGGAGACCAAGAAGCCTTAGGAGGAAAGGCTGAGGGACTTGGGAAGGTTCAGTCTGGAGAAGAGGAGGTTGAAGTGGAACATAATTGCTCTTGGAGGATGAGGATGACCAGGGGCCTGGAGACCAAGAAGCCTTAGGAGGAAAGGCTGAGGGACTTGGGAAGATTCAGTCTGGAGAAGAGGAGGTTGAAGGGGGGCAGCATTGCTCTCCTGAAGTATTTGAAGGGCTGTCCCTAAGAGGCGGGCAGGGAGCTGTTCCTGTTGGCAGCAGAGGACTCGCAAGAATGGCTTTAAATTAAGGGTGGGAAGGTACCAGCTGGATCTTAGGAGAAATGTTTTGACAGTCAGAGTTGTGCAGCACTGGAATCAGCTTTCTGGGGAGGTGGTGAGCTCCCCCTCCCTGGCAGTCTTGAAGTAGCGGCTGGACGAACACTGGTCAGGGATGCTCCAGGCTGATTCCCCACGGAGCAGGGGGCTGGACTAGATGCCCTCTATGACCCCGTCCAACTCTGTGATTCTATAAAGGAGAAGGGGAGAGCCTATGTATGCTGCCCTGAGCTCTTGGAAGAAGGAACAAGAACGTGTCCGCTAGATAACCGTGATCTGAATGGCCCAGGTTAGCCCAGTCTCATCAGATATCGGAAGCTAAGCAGGATGGGAGACCACCAAGGAAGCCCAGGGCTGCTATACAGAGTTAGGCAATGGCGAACCACCTCTGTTAGGCTCTTGCCTTGAAAAACCTCTGTGGTTGCCACAAGTCAGGTGCAACGTGACGGCAGTTTCTACCACCAGATCGGAGCAGTCAGTATTCAGAATTCAGGGGAGGGGCTGTGGGTCGGTGGAAGAATCTCTGCTTTGCATGCAGAAGGACCCAAGTTGTGTCTCCAGTAGAAATCCATCAGTGGCTATCAGCCACAATCTATAGAGGGAACACTCTGTCTGGGACAGTGATGCTCTGCCTTCTTGGTGCTTGGGGGGCCACAGTGGGAGGGCTTCTGGAGTTCTGGCCCTGCTGGTGGACCTCCTGATGGCCCCTGGTATTTCTGGCCACTGTGTGACACAGAGTGTTGGACTGGATGGGCCACTGGCCTGATCCAACATGGCTTCTCTTAACATTCTAATATGGAGCAGAGGCCCATCAGTGGATGTTAGCCACAAACTAAGACTATGTCTGGGGCATGTGACGCTCTGTGTTCTTGGTGCTGGGGGGGGGGGCAAGAGGGGGAGGGCTACTGGAGTTCTGGCCCCACTGGTGGACCTCCTGATGGCACCTGCGTTTTGGCTTTTGTGTGACACAGAGTGTTGGACTGGATGGGCCATTGGCCTGATCCAACATGGCTTCTCTTGTGTTCTTATGTCTGGGGCAGTGATGCTCTGTCTTCTTGGTGCTGGGGGGGCAAGAGTGGGAGGGCTACTGGAGTTCTGGCCCCACTGGTGGACCTCCTGATGGCCCTTGGGTTTTGGCCACTGTGTGACACAGAGTGTTGGACTGGATGGGCCATTGGCCTGATCTAACATGGTTTCTCTTGTGTTCTTATGTCTGGGGCAGTGATGCTCTGTCTTCTTGGTGCTGGGGGGGCAA
>NW_015163708.1:26101-36037 GCF_001447785.1 Gekko japonicus | reverse complement strand
CGTTTGTCGGGCTGTGGGTGCTCGTCGCTTTTTCGTGGGGGGGGGGCAAGAGTGGCAGGTCTTCTGGAGTTCTGGCCCCACCAGTGGACCTCCTGATGGCACCTGGGCTTTGGCCACTGGGGGTGACACAGAGAGTTGGACTGGAGGGGACACTGGCCTGATCCAACTTGGCTTCTCTTGTGTTCTTATGTCTGGGGCAGTGATGCTCTGTCATCTTGGTGCTTGGGGGGGGGGACCACAGTGGGAGGGCCACCGTGTGACCCAGAGTGTTGGACTGGATGGGCCGTCGGCCTGATCCAACATGGCTTCTCTTGTGTTCTAATATCCAGTTCAAAAGGCCAGGCATGTCAAAGACCTGAGCGTGAGACCCCGGAGAGCTGCTCCCAGCCTGAATGGACAATCCTGAGCTTGACGGACGGATGCTCACCTGATTCACTGTCAGGCCGCTTTGTGTGCATCCAGGCTGAGGACGGCCAGTGGGAGGGGAACAGCCAAAGCGTCTGGGTCTCCAGAAGTGTGAGCACCGGGATTGGGGGTGGGCGGAACACAGGCCAAGACCCTCAGTGGATCCCCTTACCCCGCAAGTGCCAGGCCTGCGAGCTGAGAATTCACTCACGCCCCCTCTGATCTCCCCAGGTGTTCTGCGCCCAGTGAGAACAGTCTACCCACTTTGGGTAGTGGCCTCCAGGGCTATTTCTGGGCCGGAGCGCACAGGAACGGAGTTCCGGCTGGCTTCAGAGTTGGCCACGCCCACTACAGCCAAGACCTCTGTGTGCCTGGCTATAGAGGGAAGGCCTGGAGAGCGACCCCACCCGGCGACTCAGAGGCAGGCAGGCCAGGGGGGCCCTGGAAGGATCGAAGAGGCATTTAAATGCCTCCCCGTGCCTTCCCCGGCCTGTCCGAGGGCCGACTTGCATGGGGGTGTGGCCTAACATGCTAATGAGCGGTGCTGTCAAGGGTGTGGCCTAACATGCTAATAATTTTCTGCTGTTGGGTGTGGCCTATTATGCTAATGAGTTCCTGCTGGGCTTTTTCTACAAAAAAAGCACTGGTGGCCTCTTTGCCACTCATAGCTCAATAGGGTTGTCAAAACTTCTTCCCCCCGTGGCGGGGGAGCGTCGCCGCAATCCGGGAGTCGGGTGGACGTGTGCGCGCGCGCCGGCAGCACGTCGCCGGAAGTGACGGGCAACGTGCTGACTTTGGGGGCATGGTTGAGCTCGTCGGAGGGGAAAACCATATGGTTTTCCCCTCCGACGAGCTCAGCCACGCCCCCAACGTCGGCAACGTGGCTGCGTCACCTCTGGTGACGCAGCTTGGGGGGCGGGGTTCCCCCCGGGCCGGAATTCCCCTGCGCCGGAAATCGGGCCGCGGAAGCGGGGGGTTCCCCGCCCCCCAGCCCGATTTGGCAACCCTATAGCTCAAGGTGGGGTGGAACTCGCTGGAAAACAGGGCACCAATGCTCCCTCTAAGCGGTGGGGTCCTGTGAGCCAAAATTCCCCTTTGTGAACTCCTGGCATTAAAGTAGCGAGCGAGCGATTGGGCTACTGCGTCAATTAGTTTGCTCTGGAGCCACCCCTTCCTGAGCGAAGACAAAAACCCGCGAGCCGGAGGCTGGAAAACTGTGAGCTGGCTCACACTAACTCAGCTCAGAGGGAACACTGCAGGGCACCTCTTCCTTACACCACCACCACCACCACCCCGCCGGTCCCACGCCGGCTCGCATCCGCTCCAAAGCTCACTTGCAGGGGTGACCCGGCTGGCCAATCCGTGCCTCTCGGACTGCTTCTCAAACATCAGCTCGCTGCGGGACTTGACGGTGAAGTATTCCTCGGCCTTGATGATATAGCCGACGGAGCTGCTGCGCCGAATCAGCAGGCCCTCCTTCGCCTCCGGCTCGCTCTCGGAGGGCTGCGACATGTGCAAGAGGCGGGGCAGGGTCTCGAGGAACAGCTGCAGAGCAGGGAGAGGGTTAAGGGGGAAGCGCTCTACGCGGAGAGGGATTGAAATGTGGGGTAGAATCTCGGGCTTGGATCATTACGATCAAATATTGGCTTCGGCTCCATTTTCGATCTCCTCCTGTTAGCCTAATGGTCCAACTTTTAGCTGACCCTTATACATCAGAGTGGTCACAGGCCATAGTGAAAAAGGTGGGTACCCTAGGTATTGATCTGGAACCCCACTATAAGTGTGGTGAGGTAGCAATCTTGCAGGTGGTAAGGAGGAGAATTTGGGATATAGAGGCGCAGATCATTCATGCCGGTAGTCTTGGAGTTTGTTCTCCCTATTCATTACCCCTCCTCCCCTTGCATACCTCCATGGTACCATATATCGCTAATTTGACAATTCCAGTTTTTAGGAGGGTTTTTATGCTTGCAAGGTTCAACCTTTTCCCCTCAGTAGTGGTCTCCGGTAGATACAGGGGTGTGCCGTACAAGGATAGACTTTGTAACTGTAATCTTGGGGAACCTGATTCTATCACCCATACTCTCTTTCGCTGTCCTAAATATTTCGCTATGCGCAATGTTTTGATTTGCCCCCTTCTCCCTGTGCAGAGAGATTTTCTGGATAGGGATTTAAATTTCTTTCTAGCAGACAAGAGTCCAGCAATAACACTATCTGTTGCTGAATTTTTGACTTATGTATGGAAGTCAAGAGTAGTACTCTGTAAATCTCGTAAACCATGTTAGGATTGCTTTGTATTTTAAGATAATGGGAATATTGGTTGACGTTGTTTTAGTACTATCCCTTAAATTTTGCCTTTGTTCTGGTTACCTGTGTTATGCCAATAAAGGTTTTCTCTTCTGTCTGGATTCACTGCCAGAGGACGTAGTAGGATTCCGATTCCCCAGGTGGAGGCGAGGGATCCCCTGCTTTCGCGGGCTCCTGCCCACCACCGGCTAGCTGGCCGACGAGGAGAAATCTCCCCTACCCAGTGTTATCCGAACGTGATGTCAGCACATCAGTGACATCATGGGGTAACGCTCTGCTTTGGGGGCAAAACTCTACGGTTTGAAGCCATTTTCACCATAGAGTTTGCCCCAAAAGCAGAGCATCACCCCCAACATTGCTGGCGTGCTGATGTCACTTCTGGGTGACATCAGCGCGTCCAGGGCTCTTTATGTAGAAGGTACTCATTTGCATATTAAGCGACACCCCCCTAATGTAGCCAATCCTGGCCTGGAGGCGGAGTTACGACAGCCTGAGAGGTGAAACAACGAAGACCAGCGCCGAAGAAGGGTCGCCGCCAGGACTGTCCCCTCGCAAGGTAGAAGATCTGCTACAGAACAGGGTGCCTGGTAGGAACCTCACTTTCCCGACATACATGTGGCCCTAGATTAGGATCGTTTGGAATTAGAATCGTAAGCCGCTCAGAGCCCCGGGGAGGGGGGGGGTGAGCGGAATAGAAAGTTGAATGAAATAAATGAAATAAAAAAATAAATCCTCCAAGAGCTTGCAGTAGCTCCTGTAAGAAGAGCTCTGTAAGCTCTTGGAGGATTGGCTACATTAGGGGGGGTGTGGCCTAATATGCAAAGGAGTTCCTGCTACAAAAAGAGCCCTGACTGCGCGTCGCACAATGTCCCCCCTACCCCCCGAATGCCTCCCCCCAATCCCCCTACCAGCGCAACCAGGGGACCTGGCAACTCTAGAATGCAGTGATGGCCACAGGAATAAACAGCTTTCAAAGGGGATTCGACAGATTCATGGAGGATAAGTCTGTCAATGGCTACTAGCCACAGTGACTGAGGGGGACCTCCACATTCACAGGCACTAAGCCTCTGGATCCCAGAGCCGGGAGGCAACATCAGAAAATGGCCTCAGCCTCCATGCCCTGTTGTTGGCCCTGCACAGGAACTACCTTGTTTAAACGGAACAGGATAAACAAAAAAGGAGGCAGGATGGCACTATATGTTAAGAATGAATACGCTTGCACTGAAATTCAGGATTTTGAGAGTTGCCCTGTTGAAAGTGTGTGGGTAAGGATAGAGCGGGGGGGGGAAGGGGAAATTGTTGTGGGGGTATACTACAGACCTCCAAACCAACCAGAGGAACTGGATGATGCATTTGTACAACAGCTTGCTAAACTTTCACAGAGACAGAATGTAGTGGTTATGGGAGATTTCAACTGTCCAGATATTTGCTCGAAATCTAACTCTGCTAGACATGGGGCATCCTGCAGATTCTTGAATAGTCTTGCAAACAACTTCATCTCTCAGAAGGTGGAGGTGGAAACCAGAGGACCTGCTGTTCTAGGTTTAATCAGGGGGTTGGACTAGATGACCTGCAAGGTCCCTTCCAACTCTAACATTCTATGATTCTATGGTTAGCCACTGCGTGAGGCAGGATGCTGGACTAGATGGGCCACTGGTCTGATCCAGCAGGGCTCTTCTGATGTCCTTACGAAGGCTTCGGCCTCTTTGCCCTGTTTTGACCCTCCAGAGGAACTGGTTGGCCACTGTGTCAGAAAGGATGCTGGACGAGATGGACCACTGGTCTGATCCAGCAGGGCTCTTCTGAGGTTCTTACGAAGGCCTTGACCTCTGTGCCCTGTTGTTGGCCCTCCAGAGGAACTGCTTGGCCACAGTGTGAGACAGGATGCTGGACTAGATGGACCACTGGTCTGATCCAGCAGAGCACTTCTGAGGTTCTTATGAAGGCCTCGGCCTCTCTGCCCTGTTGTTGGCCCTCCAGAGGAACCGGTTGGCCCCTGTGTGAGACATGATGCTGGACCAGATGGGCCACTGGTCTGATCCAGCAGGGCTTGTCTGATGTTCTTATGACGGCCTTGGCCCCTATGCCCTGATGTAGGCATAGTAGGGTAGCTCCTAATGCCCACGGCCTGGCAAAGGAGCCATCCATATAGATAGAGAGGCTTGAGGAAAAATGTTTCAGCGTATCTGAAGAAGTGTGCATGCATATGAAAACTTATCTCGTGGTGTCCTTAGTGCAAAATGTGCTTCACTCTGGGACAAATCACGGAGGACCGGGACTGCTTGACATGGTGGATCTAAGCTGAAGGGGAGGATCCGTATCACAGTGCTCGGTAGGGTTGCCAGCCTCCAGGTGGGACCTGGAGATCTCTCAAAATCCCAACTGAGATGAGATTGCGTGCCCTCCTTGCAGGACGGTGGCTTTCGCTCTTGACATACAACCAGGCCCCCGTGCACAATTTTGGGTCTCCCGTTTGATCCGTTCCCTTCCATCTGACCTTCGGAGCTCACCTCTTTGGTCCAGTCGGAAAGGATGTGGGTGCTGGGGGTGCGGAAGTGGATGTTGAGCTCCACAACGCAGGCCACCACGACGGCAGTCACGAGCAACATGATGAAGAGCAGGTACCTGCCGAGCGGAAAGGGACATAACTCAGTGGCAGTGGGGCTGCAGCTCAGTGGTGGAACATCTACTTGACATGCAGAAGGTCCCAGGTTCAATCCCCAGCATTCCTACTTAAAGAACGTAAGAAGAGCCCTGCTGGATCAGACCAGTGGCCCCTGTAGGCCAGCATCCTGTCTCCCACAGTGGCCAAGCCAGTTCCTCTGGAGGGCCAACAACAGGGCCTAGAGGCCGAGGCCTTCATAAGGACATCAGAAGAGCCCTGCTGGGTCAGACCAGTGGTCCATCCAGTCCAGCATCCTGTCTCACACAGTGGCCAGCCAGTTCCCCCGTCCAACAACAGGGCAGAGAGGCCGAGGCCTTCCTAAGAACATCAGAAGAGCCCTGCTGGATCAGACCAGTGGTCCATCTAGTCCGGCATCCTGTCTCACACAGTGGCCAAGCCAGTTCCTCTGGTGGGCCAACAGCAGGGCACAGAAGCTGAGGCCTTCATAAGAACATCAGAAGAGCCCTGCTGGATCGGACCAGTGGCCCCTGTAGTCCAGCATCCTGTCTCACACAGTGTACAGCCAGTTCCTTTGGAGGGCCAACAATAGGGCATAGAGACCGAGGCCTTCATAAGAACATCAGAAGAGCCCTGCTGGATCAGGCCAGTATGGGTCCATCTGGTCCAGCATCGTGTCTCACACAGTGGCCAACCAGTTCCTTTGGAGGGCCAACAATAGGGCATAGAGGCCGAGGCCTTCATAAGAACATCAGAAGAGCCCTGATGGATCGGACCAGTGGTCCACGTAGTCCAGCATCCTGTCTCACACAGTGGCCAACCAGTTCCTCTGGAGGGCCAACAGCAGGGCACAGAAGCCGAGCCCTTAATAAGAACATCAGAAGAGCCCTGCTGGGTCAGACCAGTATGGGTCCATCTGGTCCAGCATCCTGTCGCACAGAGTGGCCAGCCAGTTCCTCTGGTAGGGTTGCCAGGTCCCTATCTGGCATCCAGGGGGGGTTGGGAGCTCCGCGTCCGGGAGCCTGGTACATGTCGTGACGATGTCACCCAGAAGTACCGTCATCGCACCGGGCACACCGCCAAGAGATACTCCAGCGTTCGGCTTTAAAACTCTATGGTACCATAGAGTTCATGCCAAATGCTAGAGCATCCGACAACATGCCCAGCATGATGACTTTACCTCCAGATGATGTCATCACACCAGGCATGTCAGCCTGATTTGGGCACCCAAGGTCATGCCAGGAGCTGCATGCGAAGGCTTGGGGGAACCAAACCCGGTTCTCCCAGGTTAGAGTCCCCGCTCTTAACTGCCACACCAAACTGGCAAAGGAAGACTCACTTGCCGATGAGCGGGATCGCGAGGGAGGTGGCCGGCAGACGCTGGGAGATCAGCAGCAGGAAGACGGACTGGGCCAGCAGCACGGAGATGGCTAGGGTGACCTTCTCTCCACCTGCAAGGCACAAAAGGACAGAGACGCTTCTGGTATGCAGGGCAGCAAGGTGGTCGCCGGCCGGCCCCTCAAGACCCAGCCTCCTGCCCAGGGGTCATTTCCTGCAGGAGCGCACAGGAGCGGAGCTCCGGCAGTAAAGAGCCCAGGGGGGCGGGCACATGCAACAAGCCCCACCCCCTGCTCCCAGCGGCCCTCGGTCAGAGCAAGAAGCAGCCAGGTAAGCTGCAGAGTCTCTCGCCCAGCCCCCCGGCCCAAAACAGTCCAGTGGCACCTTTAAGACCAAGTTTTATTCGGGTACAAGCTCTCCCTCCTCTGCGAGGACAGATCTGCATGTTCCTCCCCTCCCCAATAGCTAGCAATCCAAAAGAGTCCAGTGGAGCCTGAGCGGTGGGTGTTGCCTTCTGACACACTTCCAGTGATGTCAGGGTGTGTGGCATATGCAAATAAGTTGTGCTAATGAGTTGTGCTAATGAGCTCCTGCACCTCTTTTTCTACGGATTGACCTCTGCTCCTGCTCACAATATTCAGTCCCTTGGTCTGGTTACCGGTTTCAGGTGGGTAGCCGTGTTAGTCCATAGTCGGGTTGCCAGCCCTGAATTGTTACATGCAGGGGTCCTTTCATAGAAAAAGAGGTGCAGGAGCTCATTAGCATAGCTCATTAGCATAATTTATTTGCATATGCCACACCCCCTGACATCACCGGAAGTATGTCAGAAGGCAACACCCACCGCTCAGGCTCCACTGGACTGTTTTGGATTGCTAGCTATTGGGGGGGGGACGTGCAGATATGTCCTCGCAGAGGAAGGAGAGCTTGTACCTGAATCAAACTTGGTCTTAAAGGTGCCACTGGACTGTTTTGGATTGCTAGCTATTGGGGGGGGGGAATATGCAGATCTGTCCTCACAGAGGAGGGAGAGCTTGTACCTGAATAAAACCTGATCTTAAAGGTGCCACTGGACTGTTTTGGATTGCTAGCTATTGGGGGGGGGAACGTGCAGATCTGCCCTCACAGAGGAGGGAGAGCTTGTGCCTGAATAAAACTTGGTCTTAAAGGTGCCACTGGACTGTTTTGGATTGCTAGCTGGGGTGTGTGTGTGTGCAGATCTGCATTCACAGAGGAGAGAGAGCTTGTACCTGAAGGTGGGCTGGGGGGGGGTTCTGCAACTTACCTGGCTGCTTCTTGCTCCTCGTGGCCCGACTGAGGGCTGCTGGGAACAGGGGGTGGAGCTTGTTGCATGTGCCCGCCCCCTGGGCTCCTTACTGCCGGAGCTCTGCTCCTGTGTGCTCCCGCAGGAAATGACCCCTGGTTACATGTAAGTTGTCTCCGGCAGGAGGAAAAAAAGGAACTCCGGGGGAGGGGAACATTTCCCAGCAAGAAAACGGCCAAGGAGGAAAGGGTTAAAGTTTCCCTCCCTTTCCTCCCTCTCGCCAATAGAGCTCCTCTCCTTGACAAAGCAGTCCCCGGAGGCTCTGTTTTCAAAGGGGGAAAAAGGCATTCAAAATGAATATGGAAACTATGATATATAATTGAGCCCTTACGCAGAGGCTGGAGGGATAGAGGCTGACGGGGTAGAGCCAGTTTGGGGTCGTGGTTAAGTGTGTGGACTCTAATCTGGGAGAACTGGGTTTGATTCCCCACTCCTCCACTTGCACCTGCTGGTGTGACCTTGGGTCAGTCACAAGCTCTGGTGTGGTGGTTAAGTGTGCAGACTCTAATCTGGGAGAACTGGGTTTGATTCCCCACTCCTCCAGTCGCAGCTGCTGGATGACCTTGGGCAAGCCATGGTTCTGACAAGAACTGTTCCTGAAAGAGCAGTTTGTGTCAGAGCTCTCTCAGCCCCACCCACCTCACAGGGTGCCTGTTGTGGGGAGGGGAAGGGAAAGGAGTTTGTAAGCTGCTCTGAGACTCCGAGTGAAGGGCGGGGTATAAATCCAATCTCTTCTTCTTCTTCTTCTTCTTCTAGAATTGGGGAGAGGGGATGCCTGTGGGCCAATATACATGTTCCAGTTTTAAATAAGCTGGGTCTGGAGTATTCTGTGCACATGGGAAATAACTCCCCCTGTGGGGCTGTTTCCACTCAGGAAAACAGCTTGGGAGGGGAGGCCAGGAGCCTTCCGAGTTCATTTTGGGCTTTCCTTTCTTTTTTAAAAAGCCATTCCCCAGGGCTGCTGTGAGGCCACGGGTAACCTGTGTGGCCGTGGGTAACCGACTTGTTAAAAACCCAAACGTGTCGTTTGGGCCCATACAGTCTTCAACTGTCTCAGAAGGGTGACACAAAGGTGAAGGGTGCCTGGGAGCGGCAGGGAAGCCCTTTTGCTTACTGTCGGCAGGCAGGTAAAAGACCAGGATGGTCATGAAGGCGATGAGGATGCAGGGCGTGACAATGTTGATGATGTAGAAGAGGGGCTTGCGCTTGATGATGAGGTAGAAGGTGATGTCCTGGTGCTTGTTGCTCTCGGGAGGGAAGTTCGGGTCGATATTTTTACGGGCGGGACGGTGGACGATCTCCCATTCGCCGTTCTCTGGGAAGGGGGGAGAGAGAAGAAGAAGAGATTGGATTTATACCCCGCATTTCACTTGGAATGTCAGAGCGGCTGACAAACTCCTTCCCCTCCCCACAACAGACACCCTGTGAGGTCGGTGGGGCTGAGACTGATGCAAGGTCACCCAGCTGGCTTCATGTGTCTCAAAGCAGCTTACAATCTCCTTTCCCTTCCCCTCTCCACAACAGACACCCTGTGAGGTCGGTGGGGCTGAGAGAGCTCTGAGAGAAACTGCCCTTGAGAGAACAGCTCTGAGAGAACTTGTGACTGACCCAAGGTCACATCAGCAGCAGAAGAAGAGATTGGATTTATACCCCGCCCTTCACTACCCAAAGGAGTCTCAGAGCAGCCTACGATCTCCTTTCCCTTCCCCTCCCCACAACAGACACCCTGTGAGGTAGGCGGGGCTGAGAGAGCTCTGATAGAAACGGCTCTTTCAGGAACAGCTGTGCCAGAGCTTGTGACTGACCCAAGGTCACATCAGCAGGTGCAAGTGGAGGAGTGGGGGAATCAAACTCGGTTCTCCCAGATTAGAGTCCGTACACTTAACCACTACACCAAACTGGCTCTCCAGTTTGAGAGAAAGAGAGGGAGGGAGGGAGGGAGGGA
>NW_015163708.1:6422-26044 GCF_001447785.1 Gekko japonicus | reverse complement strand
AGGAAGGAAGGAAGGAAGGAAGGAAGGAAGGAAGGAAGGAAGGAAGGAAGGAAGGAAGGAAGGAAGGAAGGAAGGAAGGAATCCCACGCTGCAGGAAGGGGGTACCCGTGAACCCCTCGGGGTCAATGATGATCCACTCCACCACGTAGTTTTCCTCAGTCTCCTCGTCCTCTTTTATCATGAGCTCCATGGAGATCTCCTTAGCGTTGTACATCAGCGAGCTGGGGAGAGGGAGGGAACAGTCCCGTGAGGGCCTGCCACAAAACCCCTTCCAAGAAGACTAACTTCTTTAACCAGCTGTCTTCTGGGAAGGGGCTGTGGCTCAATGGAAGAGCCTCTGCCTGGCATGCAGGAGGTCCCAGGTTCAATCCCCGGCATCTCCAGTTAAAAGGACCAGGCAGGAGATGATGGGAAAGACCTCAGTCTGAGACCCTGGAGAGCTGTAAAGAGGGGTCGTGGCTCAGTGGAAGAGCCTCTGCCTGGCATGCAGGAGGTCCTAGGTTCAGTCCTCGCCACCTCCAGGTAAAAGGACCAGGGAGGAGGTGGTGGGAAAGACCTCAGCCTGAGACCCTGGAGAGCTCTAAAGAGGGGCCGTGGCTCAGTGGAAGAACCTCTGCCTGGCATGCAGGAGGTCCCAGGTTCAATCCCCGGCATCTCCAGCTAAAAGGACCAGGCGGCAGGTGATGTGAAAGACCTCCGCCTGTGACCTTGGAGAGCTGCCGCCAGTCTGAGTAGACAATTCTGACCTCAATGGACCAAAGGTCTGATTCAGTAGTCATGTGTGTTCAAGTTCATGTGTATTCAAGTTCAGGCCTGAGTTTGGGATCTAAACTATGGGTCACGTGGAGCATGGACTGATGTGACGCCTGAGCTGAACTGCAGCTTGCTGGCCACTCTCAGCTTTTGGCAGAGGATGGAGTGATTGGGAGAGCGCCAGGGGAAGTACTAGCAGGTACCGTAGCCCCTCCCAGGCACCATGTTGGGAACCCCGCGTATCGGGGCCGTGGCTCAGTGGTAGAGCATCAGCTTGGCACTCGGAAGGTCCCGGGTTCAATCCCCGGCATACCCAGTTTAAAAGGACCAGGCAGCAGGTGATGTGGACGACCTCTGCCTGAGACCCCGGGGAGCTGCTGCCAGTCTGAGTAGACGAGTCGGATCTTGATGGACCAAGGATCTTACGCAGAGGCAAGAGACAAACAGAAGTGGTTTGCCATTGCCTGCCTCGGCATAGCCCCCCCCCCCCCGGACTTCCTTTGTGGCAGCTATCTGAAGAAGTGAGCAGCGACTCACGGAAGGTCACGCCCTGACACATAGTCCGTTAGTCTTTCAGGTGCTCCTGGACTCTTGGGCTGATTTTGCACTAGAGCTGCCTCGATGTTGCGCCGCCGTTTGCCCCGATACTATTGGTCAGTTTTGTTGGAAATGTATGTGTTTACAAGGTCTGATGATTCAGTCATTATAGGGTTAACTTGTTTTCTTAGTATTGCTATTGTTAGACTGACCTGGAAGGGATACCTGGCAGTAAGCCAATGGGGAATTAGCCCGAGAAAAGTAGCTTCTACTGTGATACAGATTGGTCATTTGTTTCAGGTGACTTCCTTTCTAGGGGTCAAGAAGAAGGAGAGATTCTCCATTACCTGTGTGCTAGGTTTGACTATAGGCAGCTTAGAAATGTAGCTGTTAGTGTTATGTTAATTTGTAGTAATCCCGTGTACCTTTTACCCTTAGATTTAAAGGTTTTTAAAAGCAAAGAAATCTCTTCTTTCCAATAGAGCAAGATCCATTAATAGTCTAAGTATTAAACACTTTTTGACTATTTTACAACAAGTTTCACACCCGAAGCTGCGGGGCTGCATTTTGACTCGCGGCTTCGCCCGATTTCCCCCGCAGTTTCGTGATCCTGTTTTTTGAGGCTCACGAAACTGCGGAGGAAATCGGGCGAAGCCGCGGGTCAAATGCAGCGCCGCGGCTTCGGGGGTGAAATTGACCGATAGTATTGGGGAAAACGGTGGCGCAACATCGAGGGCAGCTCTAGTGCGAAATCAGCCTCTCTCTTTTCTACTGCGACAGACAGACTCACACAGCTGTCTATCTTGATCTATCTCGGTGGCTCTCCAGGATATCCGGAAGAGAATGTTCCTTCCTGGTCCTTGCGATCTGAGTTTCTTTAACTGGACATGCAAGAGATGGAATTGGGAACTTCGGGCATATCTGGCCTCTACCACTGAGCCGCAAGTGTTTCTTTGGCAGCTAATTTCCCCCAAGGGTATCCTTTTGCCTCACCCTCCATAAAAATAAAATAAAATTCTGCTGGCTGTACACCAACTCACACGAATTTGTGTGCTTTTACACACACTGGAAAATGCGCATTCGATCCACTTCTAATGCATTTTGAAACTGTTCCCCCCCCCCTGTGTGGGTTTTCCTGTATCCTGATTTTCTCATTTGTGTGTTGCTTTGATTCCCCCCCCCCCGGATCCACACGTGTTTTGCTCCCTCTAGTGGTTGATTCAATATTACATGGCTTTATGTCCGGCATAAAAACCTGCACTTTAAATCTCCAGGGAGATATGCCGGACATAGAGCGATGTGATATCGAATCGACCACTAGGGGGTGAAGAACACATGTGGAACGGGGGGGGGGACCCTGAAGCAACAGGAACGCACAAGCAAGGGAAATGAGAATGCAGAAAATCCCCGTGAAAGCACCTGAATAAAAGTAGACGTCGCCCTCCTGTGGCCTACGCCCTGCTGGAAACCCTATGTCCCCCCAAAAAATGAAGTAAGGAGACGGGACAGCCGACAATTCCTCACCTGAACTTCAAGGTGCAGTTCTGCCAGTCGAAGGGAAAGAAGTTGACGTTGATGGGGCAGGCACTTCGGAAGATGGCGGGTGGGAGCCAGTACACACCGCCGTTGCTGGAGAGCAGAATGTTGCAACTGTAGGTGATCTGGAATTCACCATCATTGCTGCAGAGGGAGACAACACCATGGGGCCCAAGAAAGAGCCTAGTTCAGGCCAGAGAATCTTGTCCTTATAGGTCCTAGTTCAGCCCAGAGACTCTTGTTTTTATAGGGCCCAGTTCAGCCCAGAGAATCTCGTCCTTACAGGTCCTAGTTCAGCCCAGGGACTTCTGTCTTTATAGGGCACAGTTCAGCCCAGAGAATCTCATCTCTATAGGGTGTAGTTCAGCCCAGAGAATCTCATCTCTATAGGGTGTAGTTCAGCCCAGAGACTCTTGTCCTTATAGGGCCTAGTTCCACCCAGAGACTTAGTTCAGCCCAGGGAATCTTCTCCTTATGAGGCCTAGTTGGGCCCAGAGAATTTTGTCTTCATAGGACCTAGTTCGGCCCAGAGAATCTTCTCCTTGCAAGGCCTAGTTCAGCCTGGAGAATCTTCTCCTTCTAGACACAGAGCAGACTGGACTTAACTGGGGAAGTTCCTGGGGGGGGGCTGCTGCTCATGCGGAGTATTACTGGCCTCCACCAAGAAGCTACAGTCTGCCGATCCAGCACTGTTAAAGACACAGGAGCAGGGCCCGGCCAAAGAAGAACTTGGCAGCCCTAGGAAACGGCTCTGGCTAATACTCACTTGTTCTCCAGGACGATTTCGGGCAGCCACAACATGTCTGCCGGGAGGCGGAGGACGCTGATGCCTCCAAATTCTGTCTCGTTCCACTGCAGCCTGTAGTCAGTCCATCCCTGCGGATAGTCGAAGAGAAGCCCTCCAGATGTTCGGTCACTGACCATCTCTCTGTCTCTAGTACACCTTTATCCTCCCCTTCCTTCAATGAACTCGTGGGGGGGGGGCATAACATGCCTCTCCTGTATCCATTTTATCCTCATGACTGCCAGCGAGGTAGGGTAAGTTGAGCTACAGAGAGTGACTGGCCCAAAGTCACTCAGTTTTTGTGGCAGTGTCGACATTCGAACCTGGGTCTCTCAGCTCCCAGTCTGGTACTCTAACCCAGGCCTTGACGACTTTTCTTTGGCTCTCGGAGCCAGCCCCATATTTTAGGTGCCAGACTCTTCTTTCAGCCATCCGGGCTTTATATTTTAATAGTATTTTATCACCGCTGCTACCGAAAAACGGACAACTAAGCCCTTCACCGTTTATCGTAATTTTATTTGTGTTATGACAAAGGCACTGTAGGATATAAATAAATATGGGGGGTAAGCCTGGCTGTCATCATTATAAAAACCTCACAATAAAATCATTGCTGAAAACACTAGGCATCGTGGCAACCTGGCGCCTGGAGTTTGTCCCTCTAACCACTAACCCGCACTGGAGATAGCTTAAGATGGGTAGCTATGTTAGACTGTATGTAGTGGTAGAAACGAACAAGAGCCCAGTAGCACCTTAAAGACTAACAAAATTTGTGGCAGGGTATGAGCTTTCGTGAGTCACTGCTCACTTCTTCAGATACGGCTAGAACATGAGTTCATCTGTCCTATATATTGAAAGGGAAGTGATTTGAGAGGCCAAATGACATTAGCAGGCGAATGACAATAGCCAGTGAATGACAATAGCAGGCATGTTTGGATTAGGTGTGATATGCAGAGGGGTAGCAGGCGTGGAGAAATCAACACTGGTAATGAGACAGGAAACCTAGGTCACAGGTTTTTCAGTCCAGGTTTTTGAAAAACTAGTGGGGGAACATTTTCACCTTCCAGGACATTCAGTTGCTGACCAAATAGTAGCACTTTTCTTACAAAGGGATTTCGAAGGGATATTAGAGAGACTGCTGAATTGCAACTGATAATGAAGCTCAAGAGAATGCATCCTCCCGGACTGAATCGAGACCTAGGTTTTCTGTCTCATTACCAATGCTGATTTCTCCATGCCTACTACCCCTCTGCATATCACACCTAATATAATCACACTTGCTATTGTCATTCACCGGCTATTATCATTTGGCATCTGAAATCACTCCACTCTCCAATATATAGGACAGATGGACTCACATTCTAGCTGCACCTGAAGAAGTAAGCGGTGACTCATGAAAGCTCACACCCTGCTGCAAATTTTGTTATTCTTTAAGGTACTACTGGATTCTTGTTCTTTTCTACTACTCCACACTGGCTTTATGGCGTGCCTTGCCTGAAATTAAACTCCACACTGCTAATATAATGGCTGGAGTTTCTCAACTTCTTTTTTCTGTCTTATATGGAGACAGCACCGGTGCCAGAGGCAGATTTCGAGAAGTGTTGCTTTTTCTATTTCCAAAGAAAGGTAAGGCCATTTTGCTTCTTTGCTCAAGAGTCAAGAGGTGAAACCTGGGATTTTGTGCCCCAGGATTGTGGCCTTGGCCTACCTGAGTTGCCTAAGAGGCCAACAATTCTACTTACGTGCTCAATCCATACGCTGGTGGTGAGTGTTTCATCCGCCTCTTTCTGTAACAGAATAGAAGGGAGGCTGATTAAAATCAGAATTTCAGAAACAAGTTGTTGTGAGCCAGTCAGCCTCCTCCCCCCCTGAGAATGAGGAACTGGAAGAATCAGGCGCTGCACCAGTGGAGTGCCTGCCTGAGCAGCTGGCTGAGCCAGCCAAAGAAATGTCAGGAGACGAGGGTTGTTAATTCTGGCAGGTGACAAAGGAAATGGGACAGATATCAGAGTGTCAGTCAACACCAGGATCTCCTGAACCAGCTGAATGCAGGAGACATTGGGAGCATTTGACAGCCTGGGAGAGACGGAGAAACACCCACTTAATTGCACAACAGCGATCAGCACTAGTTACTGAAGCAGAGTCATTTCAGGAGCAAGAATGACAAGCCGGGGAGAAGCAACGCCTGCACTTCGGGGGTGAGTCAGCTAATTAGGCTGATAAAATGAGCATGTCGAGCAGAGCTCAGTGGAAGTAACTTTGCTTGCCATTGCTCTGCGAGCTGATTCTCTCAGCAAACAGAGTATTGCCTTGCTTGCTGCCTTGCACTCTGTTCTGCTAACTTGTGCTTGCTTTTCAGCTAGAAACCTCGACCCTGTCTCCTGTCCTGGCTTCAGGGCCAGCCCCAGGTTCTTTTGCACACTAGCCCCCCACCCGTTTTGAAATCTGCAAATATAGCTGGAGTTACCTTAGGACCAGTGTTCCCTCTAAGCTGGAGTTTTTTAAAATGTAAGTAATTATTATCAAGCATTTGTATTATGGTACAAATTACAAAACACACTCCAATACAATATATACAAATATTTAAAGTGGAACAAATTTAGAGTCCAGTGGCACCTTTAAGACCAACAAAGGTGTGCTCATGGAAGGGGCAGCAATGGGGAGTCCTCCAGGTGGGCGAGAGAGTTGGGGGAGCCTGGGGGCTGCATGGAAGTCAGGGGGCATTGGCAGGAAGTCAGGGGGCCAGGCCCCGAAATGCCCCCACTGTAGCTATGGGCCTGCCCTCCGGGGAGTTGGCAACCCTCGTTTGGGACCGGTTAAATGCCCACCCCGTAGTGGCCGACTGGTACCTTCGGGCATGCAGAAGAACTCACCAAGGACACGAGATTGGAGAGGGTCAGCGCCAGGTAAACGGTCAGGCTCTCGTCTTTGGAAGCCACCGGCCTCAGGTACTTGTTGTAGCTTTTCTCCGTGAAGAGATGATTAATGAGGGTCTCCTCTATGTTTACAGCTCGGGAGCCTGGAGAGGCAGAGAGACAAGGGTACAAGACAGGCGGAATAGTCGTCTTCCAGTTGGGAAATTCCTGGAGATGTGTGGTGGGCGCAGCCACAAAATGGCTGCCTCGGGAGACAGGGCCTGCCACAAAATGGCTGCCGCGGCTTACTCTCAGACAAGCAGTGGGCAGATCCTTGTGGTGGGGAGGCGACAGGACACGGGGGGGGGGGGAAATGTGACCCAAAAACTGGAATCAAGAACCACAAGGGTAAGAAAGAAGTCTAATAAAGGGTCAATATCAAAAAACCGAGTTGAAACTGATAATATACAAAACTACATGTACTTATTAGAAAGGCAGTTAAAAACAAATAAAGGCCCAATGAAAGCCTTGTCGAAAAGTTCAAGGGGCCTGACGCATTTCCGCCCTATTGGGGGCCTTCTTCAGAGGCCAAACAGTTTGAGGTACACACGTTACAATCCTCCGGTATATATAATTCTATTTTGGTCATGGACTCCCCTGAACATTCCAACACGCTCCAAAATCCGTTCGCTCTCTGATCTGTCATTCAGAGGGTCTCCCTATCCACTGGCTGCTTTGCCCGAGTCCTGCCTCTAAACAATTTGCTGTTCCTCTCCCACCCACAGCCAGTCAGAACACAGAGGTCATTTGCATATGTGGCCTGATTCGCCTTTGCCTCGGAACACAGAGGTCGTTTGCATATGCGGCCTCACTGGCCTTTGCCTCTAACATTCTAAACAGTTTGCTGTTGATGTTCTGAGGTAAAATAAATTTCCCCTTAGTGTCTGTTGGGGGAAACCATGGTTGCAAATCTCCAGGTGAGGGCTGGAGATCACTCAGAATTACAACTGCTTTCCAGATGACAGAGATCAGTTCCCCTGGAGAAAATGGTGGACTCTGTGTCCTTATATCCTGCTGAGATGGCCCCTGTATGACAGCCAATGTGACGAAGCAGTCAGGGCTTCAGCTATTAAAACTGATGTCCAGATGACTAAGATCAGTTCTCCTGGAGACAATGGCTGCTTTGGGTAGTAGATTCTATGGCATTATACCCTGCTGAGGTCCCTCCCCACCCAAAATCCTGCCCTCCCCAGGCTCTACCCCTCAAATCTACAGGTATTTCCCAACCCAGAGTTGGCAACCGTGTAATTCGCTATGGAACCACTTTCCAGTCCCTTGGAACCCAGAAAACATGGCACAGGAGGAGGTGCTTTTCTACCTTAGCTGTGACTGCATAGCCCCAAATTAACATAAGCCAACCTCCAGGCGGCACCTGGAGATCTCCAGCTATTAAAACTGATGTCCAGATGACCCAGATCAGTTCTCCTGGAGACAATGGCTGCTTTGTGCAGTAGATTCTATGGCATTATACCCTGCTGAGGTCCCTCCCCACCCCAAACTGAACCTGGGCACTCCTGAGTTGCTAAGGACGATGGGAAAGACCTCAGCCTGAGACCCTGGAGAGCTGTAAAGAGGGGCCGTGGCTGAGTGGCAGAGCCTCTGCTTGCCCTGCAGAAGGTCCCAGGTTCAATCCCCGGCATCTCCAGTTAAAAGGAACAGGCAGGAGGTGGTGGGAAAGACCTCAGCCTGAGACCCTGGAGAGCTGTAAAGAGGGGCCGTGGCTCAGTGGAAGAGCCTCTGCCTGGCATGCAGAAGGTCCCAGGTTCAATCCCCGGCATCTCCAGTTGAAAGGACCAGGCAGGAGGTGATGGGAAAGACCTCAGCCTGAGACCCTGGAGAGCTGTAAAGAGGGGCCGTGGCTCAGTGGAAGAGCCTCTGCTTGGCACGCAGAAGGTCCCAGGTTCAATCCCCAGCATCTCCAGTTAAAAAGGTCAGGCAGGAGGTGATGAGATAGACCTCTGCCTGAGACCCTGGAGAGCTGCTGCCAGTCTGAGTAGACAATACTGACAATACTGACCTTGATGGACCGAGTTTCGGATTTAGTGGAAGGCAGCTTCACGTGCTCATATGGACAAAAAAGGGTGGTTTTTATGGCATTATACCCTGCTGACATCCTTCCCCTCCCCAAACCGTGCCCTCCCCAGACTCCACCCCCCAAATCTCCAGGAATTCCGCAACCCAAAACTGGCAACCCTGGCTAGGAGTTGTATGTGGTTCCCAGGCACCCACTCCAATGAACTTGGGGGTGCTTTTGCAGATACACACATACACGCTCAGAGCAAGTACACACCATCTGAACTGTAGCTCAGCCACAGAAGTAGCCCCAATAGCCATGTTGAGCCCCCGTCACCTGTTTGCTACTGAGCTCTGCCCAGCAGGCAGAACAGATGGAATCCTAGTAGATTTCTGATGTCGACCTCTAAATTTGACTTCTTTGTTTCTTTCGGGCCACAATGCAGCAGCAGAAGTTCTGGCACCCCCTCAGCGCAACACCCCTGGCTCAGCCACAGTTCCGATTTTAAGCAAAAAGGTACTCTGAGCACATGCAGAGTACCCACAGCCCCCACCCTTGAATCTGACACTAAACGCTCAGAGAAGAGCAGACGGGGATTCCGGTGTCAGAACTTAGGTGGCGCCTGTTCAGCTCTGCCCTTGGCGTTAGCGGGAAGCGCCTGCTGGACTCCTCTCCCCCCGCGAGTCCCCGCGGGTGCCAAGAGAACCAAGCGGCATCCTTACCTGGAAGGGCAAAGGCCCAGAACAGGGTGAGCCACAGTCTCGGCCTGTCCATGCTGACACCGGCGTTGCCAGAGACACGTCCCTTCCCTCCGTCTCAGAGCGTATCTGCCGGAAAAAACGGACGGAAGTCCACGCTGAGACTCTGGTGCCGGAATGCAAATGGACAGTGGCAGGTGGTCGGCCTGGGGCGGGGAGGGACAAAATAGCAGCCCGGCGAGGAGACGAGAGGTGGCAATCGTATCCCTTCCTTCCCCCTGGTGCCAAGAGGAGACGAGCTGTTCAGCTCGCAGTAAACAAAAGTGCAAGGAACTGGCGGGATTGGGGGGCTGCCAGCAGGAAGACTTCCTCTGCCAGGAGTCACGCTAGGGTGGAGCTAGGGTTGCCAACCTCCAGGTGAGGCCTGGAGATCTCCCGGAATCACAGCTCATCTCCAGACGACAGAGAGCAGTCCCCCGGGAGACGATAGGTTCAGAGGGGAGCCCTGTGGCTCTGAACAGCTAGATTCCCACTTCAGGACCAACAAGATTTTTGGAGTGTAAACTTTTTGAGACTCAGAGCTCTCTTTGGGCCCTTTCAAACAGCCTTTGTATTTCAGGGCCAGTTTGGTGTAGCACTAAGGAGGGCGGACTCTAATCTGGGAGAACCGGGTTGGATTCCCCCACTCCTCCACGGGCAGCTGCCGGTGTGGACTGTGGGTCAGTCACAAGTTCGCTCAGAGCTGTTCTCTCAGGAGCAGTCCTGAGAAGAGCTCTCTCAGCCCCACCTGCCTCACAGGGTGTCTGTTGTGGGGAGGGGAAGGTGGCCACACTGCCAGAGAAGGTGGCGGCGGCTGCAGAGGTCCCTGTCCTCCCCAGACTCCACTCCCAAATCTCCAGGAGTTTCCCAGCCTAGATCTGGAAGCCCTAACCCACCCATTCCCCCGCCAGGACCACCTGGCAAACCTAAGGGAGCTCCAGGTCGCACCTGGAGGTAACAAAGCAAAAAGTGGAGATTGACGGTATGGAGAAACTAACAAAAGACCAAAGACCCATGACCATAATAACAAGGAATTCATAAAAAAACTTGTAAATTTTTATCAAGCATTCCAATCTGAATAAAGGATATTATACAAGATATCTCTGGTGTCAGTTCAGTATTGGAAACACCTCAAAGTCCCTACAAATGTCCTATCTGAGTCGGTCCTTCTCAGGGAAGCGATAAAGTCCAATGTCGAGGGAGACGAGGTGGTCCTGCTAACGGAGCTGTTTTATCAGACCAAATTAGGAAGCTGGATGATTAAATGCAGCATGGATTAATTATGTTTGGTTGCCGTACCTGTTCCTGAAGAAGAACTGTGGAAACGGGATATTTCCGGTGCCCCGTTAACTGGATCGCCTTGTCTCCATCAACATCGGACCTTATTGCTTCCCTGAGAAGGACTGACTCAGGAAATTTGTTGGGACTTGGAGGTGTTTTCAATATTGACCTCATCCCTGGAGGTAGGCAACTCTCTAAACCCATCCTGACACATGCAAACAGAAACATGCACTTTTCTAGGCCCACGCCACGTACGTCTTCATGCTCAACTATCTGGGTGCACAAGCAAGCCACCAAACTCCACTTTGTATCAAGTTCTCTACATCCAGACTAAAAACCATCTATAAAATGATGACAAGGTTTGAGTCTGACTGTTGGGCTGGATGGGCCATTGGCCTGATTCAACATTGGCTTCTCTTATGTTCTTATATGGAGCAGAGGTCCATCAGTGGCTGTTAGCCACAAGGTATTGACAGGAACTCTCGGTCTGGGGCAAGTGATGCTCTGTATTCTTGGTGCTTGGGGGGGGGGCAACAGCGGGAGGGCTTCTAGTGTCCTGGCCCCATTGGTGGACCTCCTGATGGCACCTGGTATTTTTGGCCACTGTGTGACACAGAGCGTTGGACTGGATGGGCTACTGGCCTGATCCAAAATTGGCTTCTCTTATGTTCTTATGAGATTGTAAGCAACTCTGAGACTCGAAAGAAGGGCGGGGTTTAAATCCAATCTCTTCTTCTCCCGTTTCAGTAGCTGGTTGGTAATGGATTTGTGTGTGTGTGTCATTTCAGACAGTCCCGTTTTCGTAACTGGCTGCTAACGGATTTTATTTTGTTCTTCACAGAAAGCTGCTTGTGTCCGGTTAGCAAAGTGTGGTTGAGCCATTGTTGAGGGAAATGGCTTTCCTCCATTTTCACCTCTTCGTCGCGCTTCTGTATAGGTGCGGTGTGCTGTTTGAAATGTCTGCAGCTCTTCCAATAGCGCCGCGCTTTTTCCCCTTGCCCTTTTTCACGGCATGATCTTTCTCGAACTTTTTTTTTTTAAATCTAAGTTGAGTGCTACAGCGGTGCCATGGAGTTGCCTATATTGTACAAGTGCCTGTCAGCTATGCTGCCATGGGGGTTGGGGAGTTCATTCTGTGTCTTGTTAATTGCTATTGCATTCCTATCTCTGCTGTTCTGCCTGTGCTGAAATGCTTATCTCTACAGATGTGCAGGAGGAGGTTGTATTGTCTGGAAGTCTCCTAGGTACCGTGAGAGACTACTGCTTCCCAGCTTTCGCCACCTAACGGTCTCCTAGTTGGTCCCGCGTGCGGGAGGGTAGCGAATTGGCCCATGCCATGGGGGGGGTGTGCATACGAATGCCCTATATCCTATTAT
This sequence comes from Gekko japonicus, assembly GCF_001447785.1. Lineage (NCBI taxonomy): Eukaryota > Metazoa > Chordata > Lepidosauria > Squamata > Gekkonidae > Gekko > Gekko japonicus. Next base: position 14,114 of record NW_015163708.1, on the reverse strand, counting down.
GCTCAATGGGTTGCCACCATTCTTAGCAGTGCCTGTGTTACTGCATCTATAGCTTTGCAACAAAAGTATAACCGTTCCTGAATGCGTGTACATCGTTGTTAGCTGTGGGTTCTGACAGTGCCTTAGCATTCAAATTAGAACATTCTTTTTAAAGTTGGAGGAAGAGTGTGCCGTGAAAACGGGTGTGGGGGGGGGGGAGAAGTGTGGCGATGTTTGAAACGGCCAGGTTGCTTCAGAGATGGCTCATTAAGGGAAGAAAAATTTTCTGTATGAATCCCCCCCACCCCGGTCCCTGTATCACATTACTCAGAACCGGGCCAACAATGGATAACATCCGGTTTAGAACAGTAATGTGAAGGGGGCCTTTGTCAGATACAAGTTGGCTCGTATCTGATGAAGGCACCTTTGACACAAGTCTATAACCTGAAAATGTTGCTGGTCTCTAAGGGGCTGACGGACTCAACTCTGGAGGCCCAAGAGAAAACAGCAGCCCTGGACAACAAAGCAATCAGCTGCCATTGCAGGAGATTTCCAGGCCACACCTGGAAGTTGGCAACCCTACGAAGAGGTGTGTAGTAGAGGAAGAGGAGGAGAGTTGGATTTATACCCCGCCCTTCACTTGGAGTCTCAGAGTAGCTTACAATCTCCTCCCCTTCCTCTCCCTGCAATGGACACCCTAGGGCTCCCAAGTGGGGGCGGGGGGCGGGTAAACACCCGCTTTGGAAGCCCGATTTCTGCCGTCGCGGAATCGGGCCCCGGGGGGAACTTCGCCCCCCGAAGCGCAGCATGGCTGCGTCACCAGAGGTGACGCAACCACGTCGCTCACATTGGGGGCGTGGCCCAGATTGTCGGAGGGGAAACTCTATGGTTTTCCCTCCGACAATCTGGGCCACGCCCTCAATAAGAGCAACATAGCGTGTCACTTCCTGTGACGTGCTGGCGGCGCACGCACACATCGCCTGAGAGCTCCTGGAGCCCGACGAGGCTCCCCTGCCGCCAAAGTAAGAAGCCTTGGTAACCCTAGGACACCCTGTGAGGTAGGTGGGGCTGAGAGAGCTCTTTTGAGGACTGCCCCTGAGAGAACAGCTCTGAGAGAACTTGTGACTGACCCAAGGTCACACCAGCAGCTGCATGTGGAGGAGCGGGGAATCCAACCCGGTTCTCCCAGATTAGAGCCCAAACTCGTAGCCACTACACCAAACCGTCACGGTCCCTCCCCTCCCTAAGCCCCGCTCTCCCAAGCTCCCCCCTCAAATCTCCAGGAATCTCCGAACCTGGACGCGGCAACGCTACTTAATTCACACCGTCCGCCCTTCAGGCCACTCTGCTTCAGAGCAGGATGGAGAACGGGCCGCCTGGCTTGGAAACGGTGCTCTGTGAGGTGGGGAAAGGGTCCTCTCTGCTGGCCTTGTAGGCCGTGGGCACACCCCGAGCTCTTGTCGCTTTGTCTGGGCAGCTGCTGCGTCTCTAGACCGGCTCTGCTGTCCCCCCCCCTTCTGTGGCAAGGCGCCCAGCCTGCTCCATCCATCAATGCCCCCCTGACAGGCACTTCCTGTCCCGATGGAAATGGTCTTCAGGCCACAGGGTTATGCGAAGGGCACAGCTGCAGGAGGCGGGGCGCCGCTTGGCCTGGAGACAGCCGCAAATACACGGCCAGGCCAGGACAGCTGGTCAAGCATGCTGCACATTGGCAACGGAGCCAAACAACAGGGACCCCAAGCGTATGTAGTACGCAGAAATATAAACCACAAGGGGTAGACCATCCAAAGATACACAGCTTTCACAAGTCAACAGTAGGCATCAGTCTATTGCAGTGGTGGTGAACCTATGGCACGGGTGCCAGAGGTGGCACTCAGAGCCCTCTCTGTGGGCACGCGTGCCATCGCCCCAGCCAGGCCCAGACCAGCATTAAAGTGTGGAATTCTCTGCCAAATAATTTTAAGTAAACGAAAGCATTTGGGATTGCTTTCCTTACTTTGTTTGGATCATCTTAAGTTAATGTATGGGTTGTTTTTTCTAAAGTAACACCTCAGTATTCAGGTTCAATTGCCGTGTTGGCATTTTGCGATCAATAAGTGGGTTTTGGGACGCAGTTTGGGCACTCGGTCTCTAAAAGGTTCGCCATCACTGGTCTATTGCAACACAATAACAATGACTTGAAGATACAAAAGAACCGGTGGTCACAAAAAAAGGCAGAAGATTGCTTTGAAACGTCTGGCATATCTGGGAAGGGCGTTTTTGGCTGTTATGATTTCATCTGTGCTTTGGGACATCCTCTGACTTTTGAGGTCTTTTGGACACTATTCTATTCAAAGGATACAGAGGTGTCTCTTGCTGGATATTTTCCACTCTCATCAAGTTGTATTTTGAATTGGCAAATGGTGTTTTTGAATTTTGACCATCAATTCTTTTGCTTCTTCAATTTACTATTATTGCATTGTGATGGACTGATGTCTACTGTTTGTTTGTGAAAGTCGTGTATCTTTTCATGGTCTACCCTTGTGTCCTGCCACGGGTTCTTCTGCGGCCGTATCGGCCGCTGCGGCGGGACTGGCACGCCCCGTGCCGAGCTCTTTGACGGAGCCACGCAAGGAACAGGGCCTGGGGAACAGCCTCGGGGAAGGGGGCGTCTATGCTCCGAAGCCCCAGCGAGACAGGGAGGGACGCGCTCGGGTGAGGGACAGAGAGGCCTTACCTTTCATGCAGGGTGTTACCACGGATGTTACCGTGGAGGCAGATACTTCCGCTACACATCCCACACCTCGGAGAGTAGAAGAGGATGGAAGCACTTTGGTCAGAGGAAGGGAGTTAAGGGAAAACACGTGAAACGGGGATGGTGATTGGGACATAGCCTATGGGAATCATGGGGTGTGTTTGATTACTGTAACAAGAAATAAAAGGAGGAAACAAGAAACACCGGAGAGGAATTCAGAGAATCGGAGAAGGACAGAGAGAGAGAGAGTCAGAGAGGCGATTCTTCTGAGGACGAGGTCTGGCATGTGGTGTAACACCCAGCCCGTCCAATTCTGAGGTGTTTGTTTCCGGCACTGAAAGACTCCCACCACGACGACAGGCTATACAGCGCTGGGGAGCGACGCAAATTGTGACACCTTGTGGTTTATATTTTTTTCACATTTTTTCCCCCACAGTCACAAAGCTTAGTTTACTTTGGGATCTTTAACAGACTATTTGCCACAAAATATAGATTTATTTATATTTTTTTGCAACTTAAAAAAAATCTTTGTACAAATAAATATTTTTGATCCTTTAAAACAAACCGACTCCTACTAAACGGTCCTGAAAGCCACATTCTTGGGTGAAGAAGAGGAGATTGGATTTATACCCCGCCCTTCACTCAGAGTCTCAGAGTGGCTTACAAACTCCTTTCCCTTCCCCTCCCCACAACAGACGCCCTGTGAAGTCCGTGGGGCTGAGAGAGCTCTTTTTCAAGGACAGCTGTGCCAGAGCTTGTGACTGACCCAAGGTCACACCAGCAGGTGCAAGTGGAGGAGTGGGGAATCAAACCCGGTTCTCCCAGATTAGAGTCCGCGCACTTAACCACGACGCCAAATGGCTGCACGCTCCCAAAAGCCACAACGGAATCTCCATAGGTGCAACCATCTTCCCGTGACAGAACAAAGGTCGAGTCCAGTGGCACCTTTTAAGACCGACAAAGTTGAATTCTGGACATAAGCACATGAAAGCTTATACCTTGGATAAAATTTTGTCGGTCTTAGAGGTGCCACCGGACTCGAACTTTGTTCTTTTGCTCCGGACCAACACAGGGACCCACCTGGATCTATCTTCTTGTGACGCGAGGCTGTGTCAGGAGAGAAACAGAGAGGTTCAAGTTCCCTGTGAGGCAGGGAAGTTTATGCGTGGTCTCCGGCTTAGTTTTCAAATTAACTGCAGGCTTACAGGGTAGGGGGGTGGTTAGCAACGCTCCCTCAAAGCTGTGGAGTCTTGTGAGCAAAAATTCTACTTTGTGAGCCGCTGGCATTAAAGTTGTGAGCGAGCGATTGGGCTGCTGCACAGATTCATTTGCTCTGGAGCCATCCTTCCTGAGCTAAGACAATGTGTGAGCTGGAGGCTAGAAAAACAGAGCGCTAGCTCACACTAACTCGGCTTAGAGGGAACAGCGGTGGTTAGTCAACCTTTCTACCCTTTTGTAGTTGATCCATGACGCTTCCACCCCTCCCTTCCTCCAAGGAATACGGGGTGGCATACATCACTCTCTCTCCTCCTTCATTTTATCTTCCCAACGACCCTATGAGGTAGGCTGGGTGGGAGAAATTGACTACCCAAGTTCACCCCAGTGATCTTGGCTCAAAGGGATGTGAAACCCCACATCTCCCCAGTCCTGGCCTGACACTCTCACCGAGTACTTCATGCTGGTTTTTTATCAAAGACCAATTCCTGGTATCTGGAAGGGCACCCTCTAAGGAATACCAGGGTTGTGCTGCAGAGGCAGGCAATGGCAAAGCCACCTCTGAAACGTCTCGTGCCTTAAAAAAACAAGTCTAGATCGCCACCTAGTGGTGCATAATGCTAGAACAGCTAGGACTTCTGGCTGCCAGACAAACTTAGGATTTCCTGGCCGTGCTACACACAATGCCATACGATCATTGAAACTATTATCCCTGCTTTCTCACCTGCACTGGGGAAACCTATGTCTGGTCCACAGGACTGAGGCAGACAACTGGTGCTGTGGCTGAATGGAAGAACCTCTGCTTGGCATGTGGAAGGTCCCCGGTTCAATCCGCAGCACCTCCAGGCAAAAGAACCAGGCAGCAGGGGCTATGAAGGACCGGAGACTCTAGAGCAGGGGAGTCGAACTCACTGGAAATGTGTTATTTAACGGGTTTTTTTATCTTTTAATTGTGTTTGTCTGTGTCCTTTATAAAGTTTATATCTCCACTCCCTGGCGTTAGCCTTTATGACACGCGTGGCCCGGCCCAACAAGGTCTTATTTATGTTGGATCCAGGGTCCCCTCTAAGCTGTGGAATCTTGTGAGCAAAAATTCTACTTTGTGAGCCACTGGCATTAAAGTTGTCAGTGAGTGATCCAGCTGCTGAATAAATGAGTCTGCTCTGGAGCCATCGTTCCTGAGCCAAGACAAAAATGTGTGAGCCGGAGGCTAAAAAACTGTGCGCTAGCTCACACAAACTCAGCTTAGAGGGAACACTGTATACGCTCTATTCTGCTATGTTCAGGCCTCACCTGGAGTCCTGTGTCCAGTTTTGGGCACCACATTGTAGGAAGGATGTTGACAAGCTCGAGCGTGTCCAGAAGAGGGCAACCAGGATGGCGAGAGGGTTGGAATCCAAGTCTTACAAGGAAAGGCTGAAAGGGTTGGGTCTGTTTAGCCTAGGAAAGAGAAGGCTTAGAGGGGACAGGATTGCTGTCTTCAAGTATCTGAAGGGCTGTCATGTAAAAGATGGAGCAGATCTCTTGCTCCGGATTGCAAGACTAGATCTAATGGGTGGAGATTACAAGGGAATCGTTACCGGCTAAATATCAGGAGAAACTTCCTAACTGTTAGAGGGGTTGAGCAGTGGAACAGTCTGCCTCGGGGGGGGGGGTGGATGCTCTTTCGCTGGATGTTTTCAAGCGGAGGCTGGACGATCATCTTTCGGGGAAGTTGTAGGGCTCTCTTTCGGCTATGCTCCTGCAGAGTGCAGGGGTTGGACTAGATGACCTGCAAGGTCCCTTCCAACTCTAACATTCTATGATTCTATGATTCTATGATTCTATGATCCAGCCCTCATAACAAAGGAGTTCGACACCCCTGCTGTAGAGAGCTGCTGCCAGTTTGGGTAGACTGTACTGACCTGGATGATTTAATATAAGGCAGCTTCATAGAGAGAGAAGAAACCCATAATCTGGGGAGGGGCCATGGCTCAATGGAAGAGCTGCCCATCAGGAGTCAGGTTGCCAACCTCCAGGCGGAGCCTGGAGATCTCTCGGAATTCCAATAGAGCTCCCAACCACTGTGATTGGTTCCCCTGGAGAAACGGGCAGTTTTGAAGGTCAGACTCAATAGGGTCCCATCCTTGTCAAGATCCCTCCCCTTTGGAAACTCCGTCTTCCCCAGCTTCCGCCCCCAAATCTTTTGGAATTTCCCAGTCTGGAGTTGGCAGTCCTATGTCCTGGAATACAGGCAGAGCAAGGCAACAGAGCTAGATCACAGCCGAGAGTCCAGTCCAGGGGTCAAATACCGGTTTAGCAACAGTCAGAGTTCATGGGTTGTTCAGGAAAGCAGATTCAAGGCAGTCCGAGGTTGTTGATCAGCAAGGTTCAGGCAGGTCCGAGAAGCAGAGTCGAGGGTCAGTCCGAAGGTCCCAGGAGGCAGGCAGAGTCGGGAGTTGTGGTCAAGGTTCACAGGGTTGTGACAGGTTGCTCCCACGATCTGCAGTTCTCCAGGCCTGGTTTATATAGGCATTCCTTAACAAGCCTGACTGACAGCCATCTGCATCATTAAGCGGCTGACGCCGAGCCAGGAGGCGAGCCCCAGTGTTCCCTCTAAGCCGAGTTAGTGTGAGCCAGCTCGCCGTTTTTTAACCTCCAGCTCACACATTTTTGTCTTAGCACAGGAAGGATGAGCTAAGCTCACGAGATCGCTTGCTCACCGCCTTAATGCCAAGTGGCTCACCGAGTAGAGTTTGGGCTCACAAGACTCCACAGCTCAGAGGGAGTACTGGCGAGCACTCTGTCTGCGAGTCCTTAAGTCTTGCCGGAGCTTTTCCCTTTGCTGCTCGGTTAACAAAAGGGAGCCTGGTGGGCTACTTTCCTGCAGCTGATCTTCCTCGGGTGCTTCAGAATTCTGCATGGGTGGGTTGAGGTCAGCTGCCAGCAATGAATCTTGAGGCTCCTGGATCTCTGATTCCCCAACTTGAGCTGGTTCAGAGCTGGCTGCATGGGGCTCCTCGACTCCCGAGGAGTCTTCAGCCACACTGGACTCAGGCTGGTCAAGCTTACCCACTTCATCCTAATCAGGAACTCTGCAGACAGGCCCCTTCTCTCCCAGTATCCAGGCCCCCGCCCAGTGGAGATCCAGTCCGGCACAGCCTTACGTTGTCCTCAGGCAACGGACCTCTTCCTTCAGCCTTGGGCTCGACAGGGAGGCCCACGGACCCCTTCCGGGACCGGACCGGCTATGTCTTCAGGCTCTCCAGGGCCAGGGCAATGAGGCCCGGCATGCTGCGATACAGCAAGTCGCTGGCCAGGCCTACGAGCCCAGCGAAGGTCACAGTTTTGTGTCCGACGGTGGCCCGGACCCGGGCTTGGTAGAGGCCTTTGCTGTTCTTGGAGCCCAGGTCCACAAGGATCTGAGGGGAGAACAGAATGGCAAAACGTTAAGGGAGACCAACGAAGAAGGAGAAGAAGAAGAAGAAGGAGGAGGAGGAGAAGAAGAAGAAGGAGGAGAAGGAGAAGAAGGAGAAGGAGAAGAAGGAGAAGAAGAAGGAGAAGAAGGAGAAGGAGAAGAAGAAGAGATTGATTTTATACTCCACCCTTCAGTACCCAAAGGAGTCTCAGAGGGGCTTAAAAAGGTAAAGGTAAAGGTTCCCTTGCTCGAAAGCCAGTCGAATCCGACTCTAGGGTTGCGGTGCTCATCTCCGTTTCAAAGCTGAAGAGCCAGCGCTGTCCGAAGACGTTTCCGTGGTCATGTGGCCGGCATGACTAAACACCAA
>NW_015163708.1:0-6272 GCF_001447785.1 Gekko japonicus | reverse complement strand
TGCTGAACAGAGGATCATAGAATCATAGAATGTTAGGGTTGGAAGGGACCTTGCAGGTCATCTAGTCCAACCCCCTGCACTCTGCAGGAGCACAGCCGAAAGACAGCCCTACATACCTACATACAGTCTAAAGAGCCCCTGATCAGTGTTTGTCCAGCCTAGGCAGCCAATTCCACTCTTGAACAAGTCTGACTGTAAAACAATTTCCCCCTAATATCCTTTTCACCCGTAATTTAAACCCATTCTTGCGAGTCCCACACTCTGCTGCCAACAGGAACAGTCCCCCTGCCCTCCTTTAAGCGACGGACTTTTAAACACTTAAAAGAAAACAATCATGTCCCCTCCCACCTGCTCTTCTCCAGACTGAATATTCCCAAGTCCCTCAGCCTTTCTTTGCAGGGCTGGTTCTCCAGGCAGCGCTGCCAACCTCCAGGTGGTGGCTGGAGACCTCCTGCCATTACAACGGACCTCCAGGCGACAAGAGTTCAGTTCTCCTGGAGAAAAATGGCTGCTTTGGGAGCTGGACTCTCTGGCATCACGCTGAAGCCCCTCCCCAAGCCCCGCCCTCTTCAGGCTCCACCCCCAAATCTCCAGGCACCCTGTCTCCAGACCCCTGACCCTCCTCATTGCTCTCTTTTGCCACCTGCTTCATTCTGTCCATATCCTTGCTGAAGCGGGGCCACCAGAACTGAACACAACCCTCCAGGTGCGGCCTGACCAATGCAGTGTACAGTGGTACTATGACATCTTGTGATTTGGATGTTATGCCTCAGTTGATATACCCCAAGATCGTGTTTGCCTTTTTTGCCGCTGCGTCACACTGACTGCTCATATGTAGCTCGTAGGCTGCTTGTCCCACTCCCTCCTTGCTGTTCCCCCAAGATAGGGTTACCAAACTCCAGGTGGAGCCTGGAGAAGTCACCAAATTACAACTGATCTCCATTCTACAGAGATCAGTTCCTCTGGAGGGAACGGCTGCGTTGGAAGGTGGATTCTCTGGCATTATACCGTGCTGAGGTCCTTCCCCTCCCCGAACCCTGCCCTGCCCAGGCTCCACCCCCAAACCTCCAGGGGTTTCCCAAGCTGGGGTTGGCAACTCTACCCTACGGCTTTCTTCTGCCTCTGCAGCTGACCCGATCTCCAGCCTCCATACCGCAGTTCAGCCTCGAAACCTGTTTTCAAGGTCAGGACTTCCTCTAAAGCAACACTGTGTGTATAAAGTGCCGTCAAGTCACAGCGGATTTATGGTGATGCCATAAGAACATAAGAACCTAAGATGTTGGATCAGGCCAAAGGCCCATCCAGTCCAACACTCTGTGTCACACAGTGGCCAGAAATACCAGGGGCCATCAGGAGGTCCACCAGTGGGGCCAGGACACTAGAAGCCCTCCCACTGTTGACCCCCCCAAGCACCAAGAAGACAGAGCATCACTTGCCCCAGAGTTCCTATCTATACCTTGTGGCTAATAGCCACTGATGGACCTCTGCTCCATATGCCTATCTAATTCCCTTTTGAAGCTGTCCATGCTTGTAGCCGCCACCACTTCCTGTGGCCGTGAATTCCACGTGTGAATCACTCTTTGGGTGAAGAAGGACTTCCTTTTATCCGTTCTGACCCGACCGCTCAGCAATTTCATGGAGTGCCCACGAGTTCTTGTATTGTGAGAAAGGGAGAAAAGTACCTCTTTCTCTACCTGCTCCTTCCCATGCATAATCTTGTAAACCTCAATCATGTCACCCCTCAGTCGTCGTTTCTCCAAGCTAAAGAGCCCTAAGCGCCTTAACCTTTCCTCATCGGGAAAGTGTTCCAACCCTTTTATCATTCGAGTTGCCCTTTTCTGCACTTTTTCCAAAGCTATAATATCCTTTTTATGGTGTTCTGTGGTGATACCATCAAGGGGCTTCCGAGGTCAGGGAGAAGCAGAGGTGGTTGGCCATTGCCTTCCTCTGCAGAGCCTTCCTTGGTGGCCTCCCATCCAAGTACCGACCCTGCTTAGCTTCCCCCAGCAAGGGGCTTCCGAGGCCAGGGAGAAGCAGAGGGCGTTTGCCTTTGCCTTCCTCTGCGGAGCCTTCCTTGGTGGCCTCCCATCCAAGTACCGACCCTGCTTAGCTTCCGAGATCTGACGAGATCGGGCAACAGCGTGCTGCCTTCCCTCCCCAAAGCGACATTAAAGAGGAAGATGTGCAAAATAAATCTTGATGGGAAACAAGTCACTAGGATCCCCTAGGATCCGCGCTCCCGTCCAATGCTGACCGCACTACACAACCTCACGCGAATACCACCAAGCTGGGCTGTGAAGGGCAGCTCCGTCGGAGCCCTAAGCGCTTCCCCGCAGGACAAGAGACGACAAACCTGCACGCTGCCCCACCCTTGGCCACAAGGGACAGAGGGGACAGGACGGCTCCTCACCTCCTGGAAGGTCATCGCCAGGTCCCGTTCCGGCACTTGGAGGATCCAGCGGTACAACTCCCGCACGGACCGGACCTGCTGGGCAGATTCGTTCACACCTGGGCAGCTGGATCCCGCAGCAGTAACTGGGGGAGGGAATGAGCAGGGGCGGGGGGGGAGAGAAAGAAGTGGGATCAACAAACTTTAGCTCCATTCAGGGAAGAGAAAGGTGATGGGGCGGGGGCGGCACCCAACCAGTCTTGAGGGTTCTCTGGTGCATGTGGGCGCCCTGGGGCCCAGAACACCATGCCTGGTGTTTCCCCCCTCGTCACTCCAGTATACCTTAAGATAGCATCATATTCTAGTTTCAATATTGTTCTAAATATAATAGATTGTGCTTTACATCCCAGTTCTTTTCTAGGTAAATTTTAAAGTCTCTCCATTCCTCATAGAATTCCTGATCTTCTTTGTTATTCAATTTTTTCGTAATTTTGTCCATCTCAGCCATAAACAAAGTTTTTTGTATCCATTCTTCTAACTCTGGAATTCTTTCTTGTTTCCAACATTGTGCATAGAGTATTCTCGCCGTTGTAATCAGGTAGGCACCCAACCAGTCTTGAGGGTTCTCTGAGCCAGGGGTCCCCAACCTGGTGCATGTGAGCGCCCCGGGGCCCAGAACACCATGCCTGGTGCTGTCTAAGTGTTTTCAGAAACTGGGTGGGGCCATTGGAGATTCGCTGCCACAGGAGGTGGTGGCGGCTACAAGCATGGACGGCTTCCAGAGGGAACTGGATAAACACATGGAGCAGAGGTTCATCCGTGGCTATTAGCCACAAGGTATAGATAGGGACTCTGAGTCTGGGGCAGGTGTGCTCTGTATTCTTGGTGCTTGGGGGGGGGGGACAGTGGGAGGGCTTCTTCTGGCCCCACTGCTGGACCTCCCGATGGCCCCTGGTATCTTTGGCCACTGTGTGACAGAGTGTTGGACTAGAGGGGCCATTGGTCTGATCCAACATGGGCTTCTCTTATGTTCTTATGAAATCTGATTGTTTGTGCAGGTTAAAATGATGCTGCTTCGGCGGGAGCAGCCTCCACAGTGCTGGTTTCATTCTGTGTCTCGGGCCAGTTTGGTGTAGTGGTGAACTGCGCGGATTCTAATCCGGGAGAACCGGGTTTGATCCCCCACTCCTCCACTCGCAGCCGCTGGGTGCCCTTGGCAAGCCATAGTTCTGTCAGAGCTGTTCTTTCACGATCAGTTCTCAAGAGAGCTCTCTCAGCCCCACCTACCTCACAGGGTGTCTCTTGTGGGGAGGGGAAGGGAAAGGAGTCTGTAAGCCGATCTGAGACTCCTTCCGGTAGTGAAGGGCCATGGTGTATGAATCCAATCTCTCCTTCTTCTTCTCTTCTTTTTCTAGTTAGTGTTGGGATTCTCCAATTGGATAATCAATAGTTTGGGGATGAGCCAAGGGAGAGAGCCGAGGGTGACAGTTTTTTTCTGCTTGTTCTACTCCTAAAAGTTTCCTCTGAGTCACAAGTTAAGTTCTTAGTGAAGCAACATGTAGCCTAGAGCTAGTAAAGATGATTAATTTTACTTTTGTTCTCCAAGTACCCTTTCCCTAATCTTTAGTAAAGTTTCTTTTTTTCTAGACAAATACACTTGTGTCTGGCTGCTTTAATCTAACTCTGCTATTTTTGAATCTCCCTACCCAACAGTCATCAGCATATTTATTTCAATATCAGCTTCCGTGAGTCACACACAGCCCCCTCATCAGATAGACACTTGATGGGAAATCATGCTGGGAAACCTCATGGAGCAGATTGTGGGGGTGGGGCTTGATGCTCCCCATCTTTCCTTTAAGAGAATGTGGCTTAAGGCCACCTTAAGCAGGGGAGAAACTGGAAGATGTCCACAGTTGGCACATGGGGACATATGGGGAGAGAGGGATATTTCCCCGTCCACTCTCTTTGGCCTTAGACATGCAGATCCAACACTCTGGAACCTGCAACCTGGATTACTAGAATGTATTCTTTGTGGGTCTGCCCTTTAAGTTGGCCCAGAAACTTCAATTAGTACCCCACTTGGAGTTAGATTTTTTTTTGTTTAGATATTTTTATTGTTATTATTATTATTGTTCTGATTATACATTTTCATATTCCATTATACTCTAACAGGTTTTCCCTCTCCTCCACCCCTCCCTCCAGTCTGTTGTTTTTAGTCCTTTTCTCTCAGCCAGGGGCATAGTGTTTGGAGCTTCCACTGAACGTCGTTCCTTTGTTCTTCTTCCATCCATCTCCAGTATATGGTCCATTTCTCTTGAATTGTCTCTGTTCTTTCTTCCCACGGCTTGTCTTGGTTGATTACGGAGATTATCTCTGCCTGAATAATTTCAAACCAGTACAGCCCCGTAGCCAGGATTTTGTGGCTTGTGGGGCACATTTTCCCCCCGGGGGGGGGGGGAGCTGAAGTTCTCAGTGCAGGAAGAAGAGCCAGAATTCTATTGTGACTCAGCTGCTGTGGGATCAGGCCTTTGACAATCAAAGCACAGAGGTACATGCACCTTTGGGAAAGCTCTGGTCCTTTTCGCCCTCCGGACCGGTCCCGAGGCTGCGCTTCTCTTGGCGATGCCGGGCCTCAGTCGCCGTGGACTCTGTCACAGGAGGAGACACAGGAACATATCAAGCTGCCCTGTTCTGAATCGGACCCTTGGTCCATCGAGGCCAGTATTGTCTGCTCAGACTGGCAGCGGCTCTCCAGGGTCTCAGGCAGAGGCCTTTCCCATCAACTACTGCCTGGTCCTTTTAGTCAGAGATGCTGGGGGTCGAACCGGGGACCTTCTACTTGCCAAGCAGGGGCTCTTCCACCATGCCACAGCCCCTCCCTAAAACGGATAGGACTAAACAGATGCTTGCATGGTCCTCATGTCCCCCATATAAGAACATAAGAAGGGCCCTGCTGGATCAGACCAGTGGTCCATCCAGCCCAGCATCCTGTCTCACACAGTGGCCAGCCAGTTCCTCTGGAGGGCCAACAAGAGGGCAGAGAGGCCGAGGTCTTCATTTGAACACCAGAAGAGCCTTGCTGGATCAGATCAGTGGTCCACCTAGTCCAGCCTCCTGTCTCACACAGTGGCCAGCCAGTTCCTCTGGAGGGCCAGCAACAGGACAGAGAGGTCAAGGCCTTCCTCTGATGTTGCCTCCTGGCTCTGAGATTCAGAGGATTAGTGCCTCTGAATGTGGAGGTTCCACTCAGTCACCATGGCTAGTAGCCACTGATAGAGTCATAGAGTTCGAAGGGACCTCCAGGGCACATGACGTGCACGTCATCCGGAAAGCTGTTCTTTCTTCTATAGGGGCAGAGCCAGAAGGAAGGCTGCCACTCATGCCACCCTCATGCCACTTGGAATAGTGAGCTGGGGACAGTATATATTCAGACGCGTTCGGGCATTCGATTTTCTTTTCTTTTCACCCACTTACTGTTATAATTCTGCACCTTGTTGTTTGACCTCCTATAAAATAAACCTTTTCCTTGTTTCACTCTGCCTGGTCCTCATGCCTGTTATTCGGCCAAAAGGGAGGTCTGAAGGTTTTGGGAGGGTGCTCTGGGCCTTCTCAAGGGATCCTAAATCCAGAGTGGTGGCAGCGTCAGGTAACAACCCACCGGAGCCGTGACAGACGCCCTCGAGTTCTAAAACTGCATCATTTTATAAACCTCTATCGTGTGTCCCCGCTTAGTCATCTCTTCCCTCAACCGAAAAGTCCCAGACGGATATTGAGTGAGTGCTCGGACTGGGGATAGTTTCCGGGGACAGGCTCGGACTGTCTGCATGGCAAAGCGCTCAGATATGACTCTGACTGTGGAGTCGTACCCGGGTGCAGTGGTACC
>NW_015163707.1:150306-169271 GCF_001447785.1 Gekko japonicus | reverse complement strand
GATCTTAACTGATGCCAAGCACATCAACAAGTTTTGAGCATGAAGGCAACGCCGCATCTGTTATCACAGAGTATCTGTTATCCATCCATGGCACCACTAGGTTTTCTTGGCGTTTCACAGAACAGCTGTCGTCAGGCAGGGGCGATTCGTCTGACAGCATTTGGTGGCTTTCATCGCCCGGGGAAAGAAGTGTGAGGACAGTGTAATGTCACCATTCCTTCCTGCCTGGTGTTTTTAGGCCTGTGTTGCTTGCTTGTCACCCACATCCCAGAATTCCCCACAGAGGCCATTATCAGAAGAACACGGCACCGAGAATTCCCACATCTCAAATGAGCTCTGAAGGTGGCACATCCCACAGCCAGTTTAGGAGGTGCGGTAAACAACCTGTAAATGAATTGGGGCCCATCCAACACTTGACTTTCATGACATTATCAGAAGAACACGGCACCAAGAATTCCCACGTCTCAAATGAGCCCTGAAGGTTGCACATCCCACAGCCATTTTAGGAGGTGCAGTAAACAACCTGTAAATGAATAGGGGCCCATCCAACACTTGACTTTCATGATGCTGATTTGCCAGCAGTTGCTCCTAATTTTTTTTTAAACCCCCAAAGGGATATTTTTATTATTTTTTCATAAGACTATATATAAGAGGAGGAGGAGGAGGAGATTGGACTTATACCCCGCCCTTCACTACCCAAAGGAGTCTTGGAGCGGCTCACAAACTCCTTTCCCTTCCCCTCCCCACAACAGACACCCTGTGAGGTAGGTGGGGCTGAGAGAGCTCTTGACAGAAACTGCTCTTTTTCAAGGACAGCTCTTATCAGAACTACAGCTTGCCCAAGGTCATCCTCCTCCAGGTGCAAGTGGAGGAGTGGGGAATCAAACCCGGTTCTCCCAGATTAGTGTCCGCGCCCTTAACCACAACACCAAACTGGCAGCTTCATGTATTCTCCCAGAATTCTTCCAATGTTTTGCTTGAGGTTACAGTTGCCAGATTCCCCCCCCCCCGGTGCAGGTGGGGGTCCCCCAGTTTTGTGCACTCCCCTCCCGTCCCCAGATCACCCCCTCTTAACGGCAGAAGCCCGGAAATCATCACTACATGCCTACGGAAACTGGAAGTGACATAGGCATGTCAGGGACGTCAGGGGGACGCTCTGGTTTTGGGCCAAACTCTGTGATTTGAAGCAAATTTTACCAGAGTTTTGCCCAAAAACCAGAGTGTCACTCCCTGATATCCATGACGTGCCTATGTCACTTCCTATTTATGTAGGCACATCACAACGCTCCACCCCACTCCCGGAAAGTCCCTCCCCCGCCGGCGCAATGATCGGACCAGCCAGGGCTCTTTTTGTAGAAAAAGCCAACAGGAACTCATTAGCATAATAGGCCACACCCCTGACAGCAAAACTCATCAGCATATTAGGCCACACCCTGACAGCACCACTCCTTAGCACATTAGGCCACACCCCCACATTACCAGAAGTGTGCTCATCCAGCCACACCCACCTTTTGCTTCTTATTCTGTTGACCTTGTTTGTTGTCAAAACCCAGGGCCTTTTTTTGTAGCAGGAACTCCTTTGCATGTTAGGCCACACACCCCTAATGTAGCCAATCCTAATGGGTTTCTGCTGTTGGGTGTGGCCTGTTATGCTAATGAGTTCCTGCTGGGTGTGGCCAACTCAGGAGCCAGCCGGAACTCCGTTCCTGTGCGTTCCTGCCCAAAAATAGCCCTGGGACCAGGCAACCCTACTGAGGCAGAACCTTCCGACTGCAAAAATCGGGTGGGTGCTTTTCCTTTCAGTATCTTGGCCTTCTTTTGCTCCTCAGTGCAGGATGGTTTTTCCATGGTTTATAAATGAGCGTTGCTAAGTTTCCCGATGGTAGAAAGATGAACACGTGCCCCATGTCTCCATGAAGGTGCTCCAATACTAATTTCGAGAAACCTGGAATGTTTCTTGGCCCTACTTTCTCTCAGGATCCTCTGCGGCGAAGAGAACTGGCAGCATCGACGGAAAGCCGTTTAATTATGTTATTTCTGTCAGCGAATGATAAAGACAAATCCAACCTTGAATCACGGCTGACTGATTTCTAATGAATTTTAATTTTATTTCACCCTCTCGGGGTTTTTTTTAAAGGGGGGGGGGAACCCAAATGTTCTAATGAAAGGTTGGGAGTCATTGTGTGGGTCTTATTATGACTGCTATATTTAGTATTAATATCTCCCCCCTGCATTTTAAAAAGCCGAACATGGTGATGAAGAGAACATATTGCTGGGAGAGCATAAGGGGTGTGCTATTTTCGTGTGCCTCTCATCCTCCTCCGGGTGGCCATGTGGTAAAGTGAGGTTGATGTCAAATGTTCCCTATTTCTATTGCTCTCAAACTGGAGAGCCAGTTTGGTGGCAGTGGTTAAGTGCGCAGACTCTAATCTGGGAGAACCGGGTTTGATTCCCCACTCCTCCACTTGCACCTGCTGGATGACCTTGGGCAAGCCATAGTTCTGCCAGAGCTGTCCTTGAAAGAGCAATTTCTGTCAGAGCTCTCTCAGCCCCACCTACCGCACAGGGTGTCTGTTGTGGGGAGGGGAAGGGAAAGGAGTTTGTAAGCCTCTCTGAGACTCCCTTGGGTAGTGAAGGGCAGGGTATAAATCCAATCTCTTCTTCTTCTTCTCTCATAAAGATTTGGGAGTCAAAGTCAATCAGTGACATCTCTGCCATTAGGCAGAAGTGAGGCAAACGTGGAGTGCTTTGGGTAGCGGAGTCTGAAGTTCTATTAAACACGAGGACTTTTCAGGGTTGCCAGCTCTAGGAAGAGAAATACCTGGATGTTTGGGGGGCGGAGCACCTGCACACTGAAGAAGAAGAAGAAGAGAAGAGATTGGATTTATACCCTGCCCTTCACTCGGAGTCTCAGAGCGGCTCACAAACTCCTTTCCCTTCCCCTCCCCACAACAGATACCCTGTGAGGTAGGTGGGGCTGAGAGAACGCAGAGAGAACTGCCCTTGAGAGAACAGCTCTGAGAGAGCTTGTGACTGACCCAAGGTCACCTCAGCAGGTGCAAGTGGAGGAGTGGGGAATCCAACCCGGTTCTCTCAGATTAGAGTCCACGCACTTAACCACTACACCAAACTGGCTCTGCGATGATGTGCATACTGTGAATGGGGTGGGGGGGAAGGAACCAAGTCGGGATGACCTGATCAGACCATCCCGACGGCATGAGTGCATGCTTGTGTGATCAGACAAGGGAAAGTCTGTCCGTGGCCCACTGGAACCCATTTAGCATAGGACTTTCCCCGGTATCTTTTAACACCACTTCCATGGCAGAGGAGCACAGGTTGCCGACAACTGCAGGACGCTTCCCAGATGTTGCTGTCTGATCGCCCCCTTTAGATCCCTCAGGCATTTGCAGCTGTGTCAAATCTGCCTGTTGGGGAGAAAGGTAAGGTAAAGTAAAGGTAAAGGTTCCCTTGCTCGAAAGCCAGTCGAATCCGACTCTAGGGTTGCGGTGCTCATCTCCGTTTCAAAGCCGAAGAGCCAGCGCTGTCCAAAGACATTTCCATGGTCATGTGGCCGGCATGACTAAACACCAAGGCACAAGGAACGTTGTTACCTTTTAAATAGGGAGGTGGTGGTTCCGCTCTATTCTGCTATGGTCGGGTCTCACCTGGAGTCCTGTGTCCAGTTTTGGGCACCACATTTTAGGAAGGATGTTGACAAGCTCGAGCGTGTCCAGAAGAGGGCAACCGGGATGGTGAGAGGGTTGGAATCCAAGTCTTATGAGGAGAGGCTGAAAGAGTTGGGTCTGTTTAGCCTGGGAAAGAGAAGGCTTAGAGGGGACCTGATTGCAGTCTTCGAGTATCTGAAGCGCTGTCATGTAGAAGATGGAGCGGATCTATTCTCTCTTGCTCCGGATTGCAAGACTAGATCTAATGGGTGGAAATTACAAGAAAGTTGTTACCGGCTAAATATCAGGAGAAACTTTCTAACTGTAAGAGTGGTTGAGCAGTGGAACAGTCTGCCTCAGGAGGTGGTGGATGCTCCTTTGCTGGACGTTTTCAAGTGGAGGCTGGGTGATCATCTTTCGGAACTGTTGTAGGGCTCTCTTTCAGCCATGCTCCCGCACAGTGCAGGGGGTTGGACTAGATGACCTGCAAGATCCCTTCCAACTCTAACATTCTATGATTCTATGAAATGGGCGTTCTGTATGCTCCCTGCATGTACATGTTCGGATCTGTCCAGGGTCTAGTCTACAGATTCACTCCAAAGTAATGGAAGAACTCTTTTGTGTGTGTGTACCAAGCCAGGAATGTTTGCTAGAGCTTCGCATAAGTAGAACACTTCGCTATGCCAAAGAGCATTTCACACCTCTAGCAGGAGCTAAGTTATGTGCTGCTATTTTGGTATCCTGCTTTTTTAAAAAAAGTTAAACTGATTCATGACCTTTTTATATGCTCCGTGTATAACCTTCTTACCATCTGCAAAGCAAAATCGACTTCATTTTACATGTCAGTTTCCCTTGCACTATTTTATAGCCCAACAATCACCCGTATTTGAAAGGGAGTTTAAATGTCATGTTTGAGTTCAGAAACTTTCAATTCGGCTAATTGGAGGTGCGAAAAGTTGGGGAAACTTCACATGGATCACTGAAAGTTTTATATCATCTTTAAACGGCGGCGGAGACTTTACAGCCCCGAGAAGACAGAAACACGATAGAAGCGATAAGAGAATAAATTAGAGGATAGCGGAGTCCCTTGATTGGTGAATTAACAGAAGGATGAAAGAGAATATTCGAAATGTAGAGAGGCCATATGCATATGCGGTTTCGATGATTGGTTCTGTGCATATTGCGCTGTACATCATGTTCAGCAAAGATGATTGACAGTCTTTGTCTGAACTGACAATGGTCGGTTAAATAAAGCTGGAAGAGAAGAGGCTTTGCCGAGGCGCGTCATGAGAATAATTCTGTTAAAAAATGAATCACATCTCAGAGTCATTAGCATAAGACATATGATTCATTGACTTAAGTTCTAGCGTGATTTATAATAATAAGGCCAGAATGAAGTGGAGGTGTTCGCTGCTTCCAAAATACTTCTTTCCCCTCATCGGGGACATGAATGTGCCTAGGAGAGAGTCTCTCAACCTTAAGCTCTAAGAGTGAGCTCAGAGACAGTATGGTCCAGGATCTCGGGCCAGTTTGTCTGTTTTTCTCTCTCAGCCTCACCTACCTAACGGGGATGTTGTGAAGATAAAACAGAGGAGAAGGAACTATTGACTGTTCTGTCAGACCTCAGATCTGTCACACTCTCTTGGCCTCACCTACCACACAGGCAGTGTTTCCTCTAAGCTGAGTTAGTGTGAGCTAGCTCACAGTTTTTTTAGCCTCCGGCTCACACATTTTTGTCTTATCTTAAAAAGAATGGCTCCAGACCAGGCTCGTAGCTACAGTGGAGCATTTGGGGGCCCAGCCCGCCGACTTTCCACCAGGGCCTCCCAACTTACCACCCTAGCCAGGCCCCCTGACTTATTTTCCACACTTACCTTGCACCACCCTTCTCTCCCCCCCCCCGGCAGCTCTCTGTATCTTTCTGGAGGCCTCGCCGCTGCTGCCAGGCGTGGTGGCATGCAGTGTTCTCTCTAAGCTGAGTGAGTGTGAGCTAGCTCACAGTTTTTTTTAGCCTCCGGCTCACACATTTTTTGTCTTGGCTCAGGAAGGGTGGCTCCAGAGCCAACGAATTGATGCAGCAGCCAAGTTGCTCGCTCACAACTTTAATGCCAGTAGCTCACAATGTAGATTTTTTTTTCTTGCAAGACTCTACGGCTTAGAGGGAGGGTCGGTGGCAAGCCTTGTGCCACCCTACACCCCCCCCCCACAAGCTCTCTGTACCTTTATGGAGTCCTCGTCCAGCAAAGTAAGCCCCACCTACAGTCCCACGCTACTCATCTTGCCTGCCTCTTTTGCTTGCCTCCTGTCGTCTGGCAAAGCAGGCAAGCAAATTAATTACCTTAACTTAAATTGGCCAGTGCCCCCTGAGAAATTTAAATGCCCCCCCAACTTAATATTTCCTGGCTATGGGCCTGCTCCAGACCAAACTAATTAATAATAATAAATAAAATAATAATACTTTCAATTTATTAATCGCTTTCCCCAGTGGGCTCAAAGTGATGTACAGTTACACATTTTAGACAGGGGACTAACAATGTTCAAAGGGGATAGGGAGGACAACATATATTTATTTTTAATTGCATACGCTGTCAATGCACAGTGTAAACATCTTCTGGCTTGGCTCAGTCATTTTCCGAATGGCTGCTTGTCGACCAGGCTTCAGGACCCGTATGTCAAATCGCCACACTGCCACCACCTGGCCGGAGACATCAACTGCAGGGATTTTTGTAGCCGAGAAGTTTTTTTTGCCTTTTCCGACCTCGAGCAGGAAGTCCCGACCGTCAGCTAACACCCTCCCACAAGGGAGATTGGTGTGCCCACCCTCTCTAAGGAGTGGTTCCCATTTTATCTACTCGCCAAAGCTTTCGAATCACTGGGTGGACGATGAGCTGGGGACAACAGGCTGGCTGCTCACACCAGCGCGGGGCTCGAACTAACACAGTTCGGATGTTAAGAGAGTGGGATATACCCACTGTGCCACCGCTCCCCTTTAATGCAGCAGCCAAATCGCTCGCTCACAACTTTAATGCCAGCAGCTCACAAAGCGGAATTTTCGCTCACAAGAGTCCGCAGCTTAGAGGGAGCATTGCTCACAGGATGTTGTGCAGATACACAAAACCCACAGCCACTTCGATACAGGCGGAAAGGGAATTGTTTTGTCCACCCGTTGCTGTTTAGGAAGAGAGATGAGGCCTCAGTGCCCACCAAGAGACCTGCGGGATTCTAAGATGACCACTGGAACATCCATTTTAATTTCTCCTGCCCTTGTTTCTCTGTATTACTTTCAGATATTTATGACTACAATTTTTTTAGCTGCATATATTCTGAAGAACGCATTAGTCTTTTCTTAACCAAGTATGACATGTGCGCTATTGAAAGTGCAGAGTGTAAATTATTAAGAAGACAGAATAAAGAACTTTTCTTTGCCAATTTACTCGGGGAGGATGGTACAGAACTGTACACCAGTTTGGTGTTCTGGTTAAGAGTGGAGGACTCTAATCTGGAGAACTATGTTTGATTCCCCCCTCCTCCTCCACATGAAGCTTGCTGGGTGACCTTGGGCCAGTCCCAGTTCTCTCGGAACTCTCTACACCCCCACCTACCTCACAAGGTGCCTCTTGTGGGGAGGGGAAGGGAAGGTGATTGTAAGCTGTTCCAAGACCTCTTCAAGTGGTGAAGAGCAGAGTATCTCTTCTTCTTCTTCTTCTTCTTCTTCTTCTTCTTCTTCTTCTTCTTCTTCTTCTTCTTCTTCTTCTTCTTCTTCTTCTTCTTCTTCTTCTTCTTCTCCTTCTCCTTCTCCTTCTTCTTCTTCTCCTTCTCCTCCTCCTCCTCCTCCTCCTCCTTCTCCTTCTCCTTCTTTCCTTCTCCTTCTCCTTCTCCTTCTTCTCCTTCTCCTTCTTCTCCTTCTCCTTCTCCTTCTTTTCATATCCCACCCACCCCACCAAGGCAGGTGAGCTACTGGCATGAAATTTGTGAGCAAGCAATTTGGCTACTGCATAAATTAGTTGGCTCTGGAGTCATCCTTCCTGAGCAAAGACAAAAATCTGTGAGCTGGAGGCTGAAAAACTGTGAGCTAGCTCACACTAACTCAGCTTAGAGGGAACACTGGTGGTGATGCAATATTACATAAAAATCCCAGTAGGCCATGGTGGAGTGGTCCCAAAGAGTATAGCCAGAGTTGGTGAACAGCTTATCAGACCATTTATAAGGGCTACTGCTGATAGTATAGAGAGCCTTACCACAGTTCAGTTGTTGGGAACTGCTCCTAATCAAAGGCCTGGCGGAAGAGCTCCGTTTTACAGGCCCTGCAGAACTGTAAGAAGTCCTGCAGGGCCCTGATGTCATCCGGGAGCTCAGTGGAGTACGGTGCTATAGCATCCATTTTCTCCCTTCTGCCCTCTACATCACACACTCTGTCTTCGTCTTCTTCTTCTTCTTCTTCTTCTTCTTCTTCTTCTTCTTCTTCGAGGAAACGCAACACATTTCTCAGTCAATGAAACTCGAGGCATGCAAAATGCCATTGTCTGCTCTCCCCGCTTCCTTGCTCATATCCATGTCTGCATAAAATTCAGCATTTTGCCCGTCTTCCCAGAGCCTCGCCGCTCAAAGTAATTTCCGATGCACCTGCATCCTTAATAAGAAGGCCAAGTTTTATGCCACATCAACTCCCGTCTAATTAGTGCCTCTAAGCAATGCACAAGAAAGGTTTAAACAGGCACTTACGATGCGGTAAATGATGTTCCTGTGCAGGGGGAAGTAAACAAAAGCCACACGTGGGGGGGGTTTTTGTTTTTTCTTCTGCAAATCGGAGCCATTGATGCTTTAAGCGCAATCCTGCACGGTAAGGCCATCAAGATCCATTCAGTGGAGGCTGGGTGGTGTTTTGGGGTCCCCTGTCCAACCCCCCCCCCCTGACAGGTCAACCATGAGAGAGTGGTTCAGGAAATGTCCTCCCAACCTTGCACAGTCCTAATGAAGCCCACTCCAGAAAGGGACTTGTCAACTGCACTGTTAGTCTGTTGCCTGGAGGTGAGAGTAAAAAGCAGGATGAGTTGCTGCTAAAATCTTAATGGAAGGGTTACCATAGTCTGAAAAGCACAAAAAGAGGACACATTTCCCAACCGAGTACTTCAAACAACTGATCATTGTGACAAATCTCATTTTAAACACCTACTGCTCCTTGGGAGGAAAGCGATGGAGAACCTAAACAGCATGATAAAAAGTAGAGACGTCACCCTGCCAACAAAAGTCCTCCCGGTCAAAGCAATGGTATTCCCAGTAGTCATGTATGGCCGCGAGAGTTGGACTATAGGGAAGGCCGAGCACCGAAGAATAGATGCTTTTGAACTCTGGTGCTGGAGAAGACTCTTGAGAGTCCCTTGGACTGCAAGAAGATCAAATCAGTCAATCCTAAAAGAAATCAACCCTGACTGTTCCCTGGAAGGCCAGATAATGAAACTGAAGCTCAAATACTTTGGCCACCAAATGAGAAGGGAGCACTCACTGGAGAAGAAGACCCTGATGCTGGGAAAGACTGAAGGTCAAAGAAGACAGGGACGGCAAAGGATGAGATGGTTAGACAGTGTCACAGATGCAACGAACATGAACCTGAGCAAACTTCAGAGGACGGCGGAAGACAGAAGGGCCTGGCGGGATCTGGTCCATGGGGTCGTGAAGAGTCGGACTTGACTGTGTGACTGAAGAAAAACAAAACAACAAAATAGAAGAAGAGGAGGAGGTGGAGGAGGAGATTGGGCTCCCCGCCCTTCACTCGGAGTCTCAGAACAGCTTACAATCTCCTTTCACTTCTCCTCCCCACAACAGACACCCTGTAAGGTAGGTGGGGCTGAGAGCTCTGAAAGAACTGCTCTTGAGAGAGCAGCTCTGAGAGAACTTGTGACTGACCCAAGTTTACACAAATGGCTGCATGTGGAAAACTGGATGCATGTGGAGCAACCCATTTTTCCCAGATTAGAGACTGCACTCTTAACTACGACAGCAAACTGGTACTCTTTACCATTACACTAAACTGGTGTTAAGCTAAAGCTTGCCTCTACTGAGGTACTGTAGGGCAAAATGGGCTCAGCGTCCAAACCCAAAAAGAGGACTTCTTCAACCGTTTTTTAAAAAGAGCCCAAAAGAGGACAAACACACAAAAAACAGAGGACGCGTCCTCTAAAATGAGGACATCCGGTAACCCTATCAACAGTTGCCATCATAACTTCAGATCCACCTCTGTATTCAGCATGGGTTCCCAAAGCGTGACATACCACAGAGAAAACTAAAAGTATGCCTATTATACGGAAGGAAGAGGATAAATGTTTTTTAAAAGAATTGTATCAAATGATGGGGAAACTATTTCTTGAGTTTATTGTGGTATGTTATTATAGGGGTGAAAGAGGATTTAGGCCCCGGTCACACAGAGAATTTGCCACACAAAAGGCACGAATGTCGGGGGGATTTTCGGGGCGCGATCACACCGCAACATCTGGGAAGCATAGCGCACCTGTGGCCAACCCGTGGCGTCCGGCCGAAGATGCAGAGTTAAAAAATACCAAGGAAAGAACACTAGTATCTGGAAAATGCGCGGTACAGGTGGGCGTCTGATTGCGGGAGCGCTACTATCCATGGCATCTGGCGCCCGTCCACATCTTGTCGCAAACCGAATGTTTTTCATAAGCGCATGCGCACAAACACGAAACTGAAAGCAGTGCTGCTCCGCGGAACTGCGCATGCACACAAACGTGAAACGCTTGTGTGATCGCGCCGCGCCGCTTCTTTGCCACGCTACAGCATCGCCGTGTGATCACCAGCTAACAGCCGAAGCACAGAGACTCGGGGGACTGTGTGATCGGGCTACCATGCTTTATTTTGCTCCGGGGCGAACAGCCACGCCTCCCCCCCACGCGTTATCTGGCCCGTGTCACCGGGCCTGGATGTTGCATCTTTTTGAAACTGAGATCTGAAGGGAAATTAGTTCAGGACTCAGTTCATATTGACTGGAAGGTTGTGGTTCCCCCCTCATTAATCTTCCCCTTCTGTCCTTTTGGGAGGGCTCATCAGAGAGAAGAACGGGATATACATATTTACATAAATAAACTTTCATCGAACTCCTATTAGGGAGCTCTTTTTGAAGTATAAGCACCCTTGGAGACAACCCCGGCCAACCTCGCTGAGCATTAACAGAAGCATAGAGTCGGAAGGGACCTCCAGGGTCATCTAGTCCCAACCCCCTGCACAATGCAGGACATTCACAAATACCTTCCCCCTACACCCCTAGTGATGGCTGTTCCATGCCCAGAAGATAATTAAAACAAACACCTCCAGGATCTCCAGGTTTCTGACCCCAAAGTGGTGATCAGCATTTCCCTGGGCGTGTAAGGAAGGGCCACGAGTGTCAGCAAGCTGCCAATGTTGTTTTTTTCTTTCTTCATGTATGCGCTTGGTTGCTTTCGCTTTCATATGTAGATCTGTTGATGCACTTAATTGTTTAGCTGCTGGAACATCTATATCTCTTAAGGCCACAGGTGGTTGCTGCTGCCGGATAGTTGCTTGGGTGATCTCACGGAAAACCGTGGGAAGAAGGTAGCTTGTGCTGCCTTCTTCTAAGCCCTGAGGCAACCCTTCCTGCCCTCCCTTCTCATGATCTGCCTAGGTTCACAGAACCAGCATTGCTGTCAGATGGCCATCTAGAACTCTGCTTGAAAACCTCCCAAGAAGGAGAGCCCACCACCTCCCGAGGAAGCCTGCCGCGACTCTTCCTTACACCTAATGTTCTTTTTCTAGTTCTTTTGTGGCTTCCCTTCCAGGTCTCCATGTCCTTCTGATTTTTTGGGTTGCAGCCTCTCTTTGGTTGATGGTTGACCCAAGGAATGCAACATTTTTAACAATTTCCATTTCTTCACTGCGTACCTTAAAATCGTGAAATTCCGCAGTAGTCATTACTTTTGTCTCCTTGATGTCCAGCTTTAATCCCGCTTTGGCACTTTCTACTTCAACCTTCATCATAGAATCATAGAGTTGGAAGGGACCTCCAGGGTCATCTAGTCCAACCCCCTGAACAATACAGGGCATTCAGAAATACCCTCCCCCACACATACACACCCAGTGACCTCTGCTCCATGCCCAGAAGATGGCAAAAAAACAACAACACAAACCTCCATGTTTCCTGGCCAAACTGGCCTAGAGAAGATTGCTTCCTGACCCCAAAGTGGCAATCAGCATTTCCCTGGGCGGGTAAGAAAGGGCCACAAGAATGAAGCACTGATGCAACCCTTCCTGCCCTCCCTCTCAAGATCTGACTAAGTTCACAGAATCAACATGGCTGCGAAGAAGGAGAGCCCACCACCTCCCAAGGACGACCGTTCCACTGAGGAACTGTTCTAACTGTCAGGAAGTTCTTCCGAATGTTTAGCCGAAAACTCTCTGGATTTAATTTCAACCCATTGGTTCTGGTCTGACCTTCTGGGCCAACAGAAAAGAACTCCGTACCATCCTCTATGTGACAGCCCTTCAAACACTTGAAGATGGTTATCGTGCCCCCTCTCAGTCGTCTCCTCTCCAGGCTAAGCATACCCAACTCCTTCAACCTTTCCTCATAGGACTTGGTCTCCACAACACAACACAACACTTCTACATATACCTGATATCTGATGATACCAGACATCTGAAGAAGTGATTCACAAAACCTCATACCCTCCCACAAATTCTGTTTCTCTTTAAGATGCTACTGGAGTCTTGCTGTATCATAGATCCTTTCCGCATTCGCCTGCCTCTCTGGATCTTCTCAGTGTTTGGGTCGAGGCGATTTAAGTCCATGGCAAAACAACATGACAAAACTTAGTGCAGAATGGGGGAAAAAAAGAAAGCTCGGAATAAAAAAAGAAGGTTGAAGTTGATTTTCGTGCAGAATGGGGGGGGTGGAATAAAAAGAAGGTTGAATTTGATTTTCGTGCAGAATTGCTTAGCGGACAATATTCCCTCTAAGATGGGTTAGCGTGAGCTAGCTGATGGTTTTTTAGCTTCCGGCTCACACATTTTTTGTCTTTGCTCAGGACGGATGGCTCCAGAGAAAACTAATTTATGCAGTAGCCAAATTACTCGCTCACGACTTTAATGCCAGGAGCTCACAGTTTTGCTCACAAGACTCCACACTTTAGAGGGAGCATTGGACACCACAATGAACATGGATTAAAAGGAGAGTGAAGAAAGGACCAAAATACTTGCAGATAAGGTTTTGGAAACTGGATGTTCTGTCAGACATCCCCACCTACCTCACAGTGTGTCCGTTGTGGGGAGGGGAAGGGAAAGGAGTTTGTAAGCCGCTCTGAGACTCCCTTGGGTAGTGAAGGGCGGGGTATAAATCCAATCTCCTCTTCCTCCTCTTCTTCTTCTAAAAACAAGCCGGTGCACCGGTCTACTGAAAATAAGCTATTATTTACTTCTCGGCTTTTGCTGGAATTGTCTGAATTATTAAGAGCTCATGGCCTTCTGGAGGCCTGAGAGAAGAGAGTGACCTAATGAATCTGATGAGGGACGTAATGAAACAAGCAAGGATGGTGTTTGGGGGTTTTTTGCTACAAGATTTTTCCGCTCTCCCGAAGAAGGTTAGCTAACATTTCGGCACACAAAGGGATCGATAAAACTGGGGAAGCTATAATCATGGTATTACCGTGGCTCTAGCCCGGCGCAGAATGCTGAAGGACACTGACAAACGAAGGGGATTCAAAGGAATCTGCGAGCGAGTCTTGGGAGACGGATTCCCGAGCAAACTGCAGAGGGGCTAATTAGGAATAGCTAAAGGTGAGCGCAGCACTTGCCGCTGCAAACTTTGCAAAGGGGGGCAGGCAGTCGAGCAACTTGAAGTGAACTCTTCATTGCGCTTCATGGAATAGAAACTGGCGGCCGCTGTGAGTATTTGTTTTTTAGGGTGACCCATTTCCAGGTGGCAGTTGGCGAGCTCCCTCTGCAGTCGAGAGCCAGTTTGGTGTAGCAGTTAAGTGCGTGGATTCTAATCTGGGAGGAACGGGTTTGATTCCCCACTCCACTTGCAGCTACTGGATGACCTTGGGCGAGCCGTAGTTCTGGCACAGCTGTGCTTGAAAAAGAGCAGTTTCTCTCAGAGCTCTCTCAGCCCCACCCGCCTCACAGGGTGTGTCTGTTGTGGGGAGGGGAAGGGAAAGGAGTTTGTAAACCACTCTGAGACTCCTTTGGGTAGTGAAGGGCGGGGTATCAATCCAATCTCCACCTCCTCCTCATCATCATCACCATCATCATCACCATCATCATCATCTTCTTCTTCTTCTTCTTCTTCTTCTTCTTCTTCTTCTTCTTCTTCTTCTTCTTCTTCTTCTTCTTCTTCTTCTTCTTCTTCTTCTTTTCTATTACAATTGATCTCCAGGCGACAGGGATAGGTCCATGTGAAGAAAATTGCTGCTTCAGAAGGTGGACTCTGTGGCATTACATCCTGCTGAGGTCCCTCCCCGCCATTTCTTTATTTCCCGATTACTTCATTATAACCAGCTTGTAAAAGGCTGCCAAGTTGGAGATTTTGTTCGAATGAGCGACTAAGCATGCCTGGACATTGGGGAGGGGGCGCTACATCACTCTACGCTGAAAATGCAGCATTATGTGTATGTAAATAAGAGAAGAGAAGGAGAAGAGATTGGATTTATACCCTGCCCTTCACTACCCGAAGGTGTCTCAGAGCGGCTTACGAACTCCTTTCCCTTCCCCTCCCCACAACACCCTGTGAGGCAGGTGGGGCTGAGGAAGCTCTCAGATGGGTCGCCATATTAGTCTGTCTGTAGCAGTGGAAAAGAGCTACTGGCTTTAGAAGAAGAAGAAGGAGAGATTGAATTTATACCCCACCCTTCACTACGCGAAGGAGTCTCAGAGCGGCTTACAATCTCCTTTCCCTTCCCCTCCCCACAACAGACACCCTGTGAGGTAGGTGGGGCTGAGAGAGCTCTTGACAGAAACTGCTCTTTTTCAAGAACAGTTCTTATCAGAACTGTGGTCATCCAGCAGCTACAAGTGGAGGAGTGGGGAATCAAACCCGGTTCTCCCAGATTAGAGTCCGCGCACTTAACCACCACACCAAACTGAAATATGTCCTTCCCCCCCAAAAAAATATGGTAACCCTAGCACAGTCTTACAAGTGTACACTGAACAAAGGAGCTCTGCTGCATTTGGAGCCTTTAGTGCACTCCCCAAAATTTAGCAAGAGAAGAAGAAGAGGAGGAGGAGGAGGAGGAGGAGGAGATTGGATTTATACCCCGCCCTTCACTACCCAAGGGAGTCTCAGTGCAGCTTACAATCTCCTTTCCCTTCCCCTCCCCACAACAGACACCCTGTGAGGTAGGCGGGGCTGAGAGAGCTCTTTCGAGAACTGCCCTTGAGAGAACAGCTCTGAGAGAACTCGTGACTGACCCAAGGTCATGCCAGCAGCTGCATGTGGAGAAGTGGGGGATCAAACCCGGTTCTCGCAGATCAGAGTCCGTGCTCCTAACCACTCCACCAAAACCACAGACCTGGCATACACTAAGCACATTTTGTAACCATTTCCCTACTGGTGAGTCGGCTACAAAAAGGGGGCATTCACAGTAGTTACGTCACCCCTATTAATTCCAATAGGCTTCCAAGTCTTGGACGCTTCCCATAAAGCCCAGAACTGAGAATTTCAAAGGTCAGAGGTCATGAAATCAAAGCTGTTGTGTCCCTCCGCCGACCCAGTCACCAAATGATATTAAAGTCCAGCATGACTCCAGCCTTTACGAGTTCTTTATCTCCATTCCCCCCTTTCATTCTCCTTCCATAGAAGCCAAATTTCCTTTCCAGCGTAAGTGGCGGACACTATGAATATACTTTCTTCCTTACAATCTGCTTCGATTAAAGCTGAACTTTTGCTTAGATCAGGGGGTCATTTTTATGCCACTCGCAACGGCCCCACCTAAGTCTTACATGATTCCAGAGAATAGTAATTTTGCTCTCCACTTTGAACGCTCACCGTCTCCTACACTTTCAATCACTTTGCCATTCTCCACGTCCCGCGGAACGAAATGTAATGCCTCCCATTTAGTGTAATTCTAAGGCACCTGGAGTTTTTACAAGCTTTTACACCAGAAATTCGGTATCAGCTATTTTTTTTTTTTAAAAAAAAAACAGCTTTCTGAGCAAGTTATAATATATAGTTGCATTGCATCGAAGTATATAATGTCCTGATACAAAAAAAAAAAGGTTTGAAAAAGTTAACTCCCCACCCCCCGAGCAGCATGTATCTGTCGCCTAGATTGTCTTTCGTAGTGGTTTTCGAACGAACGCTTGGAGAATTTATCCAGGATTACTCAATAGGCAGATTTCTACGTGAAGCTGGTTTCTACCGAATCAGACGGTCTGTCCATCAAGATCGATATTGCCTATTCAGACTGGAAGCAGCTTTCCCAGACACCTGGATGACAACCACACGGTTTGGCCTAGAGATGACCCCAAATGACAACTTTGCAGCCCGGCCCAGAGATGCTCTTAGATGAGTTCCGCTCTATTCTGCTCTGGTCAGGCCTCACCTGGAGTCCTGTGTCCAGTTTTGGGCACCACATTTTAGGAAGGACGTTGACAAGCTCGAGTGTGTCCAGAAAAGGGCAACCAGGATGGTGAGAGGGTTGGAGTCCAAGTCTTATGAGGAAAGGCTGAAAGAGTTAGGTATGTTGAAGAAGAAGAAGAAGAAGAAGAAGAAGAAGAAGAAGAAGAAGAAGAAGAAGAAGAAGAAGAAGAAGAAGAGAAGAGATTGGATTTATACCCGCCCTTCACTACCCAAAGGTATCTCAGAGCGGCTTACAAACTCCTTTCCCTTCCCCTCCCCACAACAGAAACCCTGTGAGGTAGGTGGGGCTGAGAGAGCTCTGACAGAAACTGCTCTTTCAAGGACAGCTCTGGCAGAACTATGGCTTGCCCAAGGTCATCCAGCAGGTGCAAGTGGAGGAGTGGGGAATCAAACCCGGTTCTCCCAGATTAGGGTCCACGCACTTAACCACTACACCAAAGAGAAGGCTTAGAGGGGACATGATCGCAGTCTTCAAATATTTGAAAGGCTGTCATGTAGAATATGGAGCAGATCTATTCTCTCTTGCTCCGGATTGCAAGACCAGATCTAATGGATGGAGATTACAAGGGAGTCGATACTGGCTAAATATCAGGAGAAATTTCCTAACGGTAAGAGTGGTTGAGCAGTGGAACTGACTGCCTCGGTAGGTGGTGGATGCTCCTTTGCTGGACGTTTTCAAGCGGAGGCTGGATGACCATCTTTTGGGTATGTTGTAGGGCTATCTTTCGGCTCTGTTCCTGCAGAGTGCAGGGGGTTAGACTAGATGACCTGCAAGGTCCCTACCAATGCTAACATTCCATTATTCTATGATGATAATGTGGCCAGGCGTGGAGAGACTTTGAGCGTCTGCCGCCACTAGCTTGGAAGAAAAAGGTGCGTGTGTTGTCTGTGCATGTGCATATGTACACACATGAACACTCATGAACTTGCCTTATACTGAATTAGACTATTGGTCCATAGAGTTAGCATCATAGCATCGCAGAGTTGGAAGGGGTCCTACAGGCCATCTCGTCCAACCCCCTGCTCATCAGCCTAGAGCATCCCCGACATGTGTGTGTCCAGCTGCTGCATAAAGACTTCAAGGGACGGGGAGTTCACCACCTCCCCAGGCAGCTGATTCCACTGCGGCACAACTCTGACTGTCAAAAAGTTCCCCCCCCCTAAGATCCAGCAGGTACCTTCCTGTCCGTAATGTAAACCCATGATTGTGAGGTCTCTCCTCTGCTGCCAACAGGAACAGCTCCCTGCCCTCCTGTAAGCGACAGCCAAACAATTTACAATTGGTTTATGATCCCCTTTGCCATGGTCCTTTTATTGTGGAGCTGCGGTGGCTCAAGTGGTTAAGACGCTGAACTGCAGGCTGTGGAAGGTCGGTAGTTCAGCAGTTCGAGACCCGAGTTGCCGCATGACGGAGTGAGCTCCCGTCTCTAGTTCCAGCTCCTGCCAACCTAGCAGCTCGAAAGCAAGACATTGCAAGTAGATAAATAGGTACCACCTTCAGTGGGAAGGTAACAGCATTCCGTGCGCCTTGGTGTTTAGTCATGCCGGCCACATGACCATGGAAACATCTTTGGACAGCGCTGGCTCTTCGGCTTGGAAACGGAGATGAACACCGCGACCCTAGAGTTGGATTCGACTGGCTTTCGAGCAAGGGAACCTTTACCTTTACCTTCCCATGGTCAAGATTTTGCAAATGGGTTGAAGACGATAATCAATGAAATATATGGATATGCAACTAATCTTGAAGGAAATAAAAAAACAAACGTTGTTGTTGTTGTTCAGTTGCACAGTCGAGTCCGACTCTTTGCGACCCCATGGACCAAATCCCGCCAGGCCCTCCGGTCTTCCACCGTCCTCTGTAGTTTGCTCAACTTCATGTTCGTTGCATCTATGACACTGTCTAACCATCTCATCCTTTGCCATCCCCGTCTTCTTTGACCTTCAGTCTTTCCGAGCGTCAGGGTCTTCTCCAGGGAGTGCTCCCTTCTCATTGGGTGGCCAAAGTATTTTGGGCTTCAGTTTCATTATCTGGCCTTCCAGATAATAAACACATGCAAAAGACTTACACAAAAATATAAGGTGGGATAAAGAAAACGAATCGCTAAATATTGTACGAGGTATTTAAGCAGACAACTTAATGATGTAACAGAGCCCCTCAATATATGTGTGTATGTTTGTTTATGTTGTGTTTGTCCTTTTTGAAAGCACTTAAGGAATACCAGGGTCACGGTGTGGAGGCATGCAATGGCAAAACACCTCTGAACCTCTCTTACTTTGCTACAAGTTGGCCATGACTTGGTGGCCCTTCCCACCACCACCACCACCACCATAGAGTTCCTCCCTTTATTGTGAGACCCAGCTGTTAATACCAGACTGGATTCAATTCCCACACCTCTGGCAGCTAGACACCAAAGGAACTTGGGGTGCAGCACCGGAGGTTCTCAGTGGGGTACAGAGCACCCTACCAGCAACACTAATGCTGCCCCCCACTCAGTTTGGTGTCATGGTTAAGTGCGCGGACTCTAATCTGGGAGAACCAAGTTTGATTCCCCACTCCTCCACTTGCACCTGCTGGATGACCTTGGGCAAGCCATCGTTCTGCCAGAGCTGTCCTTGAAAAGAGAAGCTTCTGTCAGAGCTCTCTCAGCCCCACCTGCCTCACAGGGTGTCTGTTGTGGGGAGGGGAAGGGAAAGGAGTT
>NW_015163707.1:145951-150139 GCF_001447785.1 Gekko japonicus | reverse complement strand
TCTTCTTCTTCTTCTTCTTCTTCTTCTTCTTCTTCTTCTTCTTCTTCTTCTTCTTCTTCTTCTTCTTCTTCTTCTTCTTCTTCTTCTTCTTCTGTTCCACACAACATATTCACAATCTCTCTCACTTGCCTCTTTGAAAAAAAAGATCTTCACAGCTGGACGCCAAATAAGTCAAGCCCTTTTGGAGGCAACTTTTACAGAAACGAACACAATCGCTCGGAACTTCTGTAGCCAAAAATACATTCAGCCCTAAGGCGAAGGTCGCTGAAGGTCGTTTGCTTTCTTCTCTGCTTTCTTGGAGACACAGGAGGGGCCTCCTCTACTTTCGAGACTCAGTGAAGCAGAGACGTTCCCTTCCCTTTCATTACTTTTCCAACAGGATAACATCTCACCTATGAAAAAGGCATAATTACACCTTTTTTCCCCCTGATTCCCAAACCATGAACGTGATTTTCCCACATGAAATCAGAGACAGAAGAGGAAGCTTATGTCCTGTTTTTTTCCCCCTGTTAACAAAACCCACAATAATAAATTATTCTAAATGCCCTCCTTGGACTAATACGATGTTCTTGTACTATCTCATTGATGGTGCGAAATCAAGTCACAGCTGATTTATTTATTTATTTATTTATTTATTTATTATTCAAATTTATACTCCGCCCTCCCCCGTAGGGCTCAGGGCAGCTTACAAGGCAAGATAATACTTGCAACATAAAACAACAGTACAAAAATACCAATATATATACCTTTTAAAAGCATGTTATACAATTTAAAACCCCGTCCTAAATCACATAAAGTGCTCGGTGATAACCAGAACTCCTAACCCCAAAGATGGCGGGATAGTACCAACGATTCTTGGGAGACAGTCTATAGCGTCGCTGTTTGTTCAGATGTTCCAAAAGATCTTCTCAGGGCTCTTCTCAGGGCCTCTACCAGCCCCCCCAGATGGTAGCATAATGGATGAAGACTGAAGTATTGGGGGGGGGGGGTTACCCTTCTCTCATGCCCTGGCCCTGGTAGAAAATGTCTCCATGGCTGCTTCTAGGTCTCGGTGGTGGTGGAAAGTGCCATCAAGTCATAGCTGACCTCTGGCGATCTTGTAGAGCAAGGATGTCCCAGATGGTAGCATAATGGGGGGTGGGCAGCGGCCCCTACTCAAAAGCCTGGTGGAAGAGCTCCGTCTTGCAGGCCCTGCGGACAGCCAGTTTGGTGTAGTGGTTAAGTGTCCAGACTTTAATCTGGGAGAACCGGGTTTGATTCCCCACTCCTCCACTTGCAGCTGCTAGGCGACCTAGGGCAACCCATAGTTCTGTCAGAGCTGTTCTCTCAAGGACATTTCTGGGAAGAGCTCTCTCAGCCCCACCTACCTCACAGGGTGTCTGTTGTGGGGAGGGGAAGGGAAAGGAGTTTGTAAGCTGCTCTGAGACTCCATGTGAAGGGTGGAGTATAAATCCAATCTCCTCCTCCTCTTCTTCTTCATGGGTTTTTCAAGGCAAGGGACATCCAGAGGAAATGTGCCACTTCCTGCCTTCGCATTGCTCCCCTGGTATTTCTTGGAGGTGTCCCATCCAGTGTTCCCTCTAAGCTGAGTTCGTGTGAGCTAGCTCACATTTTTTTAGCTCCGGCTCACACATTTTTGTCTTGGCTCAGGAAGGACGGCTCCATGGCAAAGTAATTTATGCAGTAGCCAAATTGCTTGCTCACAACTTTAATGCCAGTAGCTCACAAAGGAGAATTTTTGCTCACAAGACTCCACAGCTTGGAGGGAACATTCCTCCCATCCCAATTCTAGCCATTGCCAACCAATGTTCCCTCTAAGCTGTGGAGTCTTGTGAGCAAAAATTCTCCTTTGTGAGCTACTGGCATTAAAGTTGTGAGCGAGCGATTTGGCTGCTGCATAAATTAGTTTGTCATGGAGCCGTCCTTCCTGAGCCAAGACAAAAATGTGTGAGCTGGAGGCTAAAAAAATGTGAGCTAGCTCACACTAACTCAGCTTAGAGGGAACATTGGTGCCAACTACTGCTTATCTCCCAAGATCAGACAACTTTGGGCTCACCTGGGCTACCTAGTTCAGGGCATTACCTATGTTAAAAGGTACATGTAGGGTGGCCAGGTCCACACTGAGAAATATGTGGAGATTTTGGGGGTGGAGTCTGAGGAGAGCAGGGTTTGGGGAGGAGAGGGTCTTCAATGGCGTAAAATGCCATAGAGTCCACCTCCCAGAATGGCCATTTTCTCCATGGTGAACCCATCTCTGTCGCCCGGAGATCAGTTGTATTCCCAGGAGATCTCCAGCCAGCACCTGAAAGCTGGCAACCCTCAGCACATGAGAGAGATCCGGGGTAGAGGAAGGGGATAGAGTGAACTGATTTTCCTTCTGACATAACACTAGAAAACAGGGACAGGTTGAACCGTGGCTGTTTAGGATGGACAAAACGAAATACTTCTTTCCTCAATGAGGATTTAAATTGTGGGATTTACTGCCAGCGGACATTAACGGGATTTAGTGATGACCATGAGCATATGAGGCTGGATAGTCCGTCGGGGGCTACTAGCCACAGTGACTAAAGGGGACATTCATATTCAGAGACAGAAAACCTCTGTGTAACAGTGCTTGGAAGCAGTCTCAGGGTAAGGCCTCGGCCTCTCTGTCCTGTCGTGGGCTGTCCAAAGGAACTGGGTGACCACTCTGTGAGACAGGATGCTGGACTAGATGGACCTCTGATCCAGCAGGGCTCTTCTCATGTTCTTAGGAAGGCCTCGGCCTCTCTGCCCTGTTACTGGCCCTCCAGAGGAACTGGGTGACCACTCTGTGAGACAGGATGCGGGGGTAGGTGGACCACTGGTCTGATCTAGCGGGGCTCTTCTCATGTTCTTAGGAAGGCCTCGGCCTCTCTGCCCTGTTACTGGCCCTCCAGAGGAACTGGGTGACCACTCTGTGAGACAGGATGCGGGGGTAGGTGGACCACTGGTCTGATCTAGCGGGGCTCTTCTCATGTTCTTAGGAAGGCCTCGGCCTCTCTGCCCTGTTACTGGCCCTCCAGAGGAACTGGGTGACCACTCTGTGAGACAGGATGCGGGGGTAGGTGGACCACTGGTCTGATCTAGCGGGGCTCTTCTCATGTTCTTAGGAAGGCCTCGGCCTCTCTGCCCTGTTACTGGCCCTCCAGAGGAACTGGGTGACCACTCTGTGAGACAGGATGCGGGGGTAGGTGGACCACTGGTCTGATCTAGCGGGGCTCTTCTCATGTTCTTATGACACATTTATTAAAAACCTGTGGGAGTTCTTTAGAGAAAAGTCAATATCAGACATTCTGACTGACTATTTCTGGTCATTATAGACTTCACCGTCCCCCCGTCCCCCCCAGTTCTGCTGCTTCAGACCAACATGACTACCCACCTGAATTTCCCTGTGTTAAAGGCATTCTGGAAGTCTGTCCAATCGTTTCTCTTGACTAACTTCTCAAAGAAGTGCCTTATCTATTGCAAGTCTGGCTTCCCTTATGATTTCTCCTTATAAATGCTAATCAACCTTGTTGCTAGGCAAAAGGTAGTTACCCAATCCAAACTTCATTTGCATAAAGAATGGGAGCCTCTTATTAGCATAAGCTTCTCTAATTGGCTTTTCACAAGCTCTACTTCTTCTCTGCTTTTAAGGTTAGAGGTAGGTTCAAGTTTGCGATGGGGTGGTGGGAAGGCGCTCTTTTGATAGTACTGTCAGATTCCCCCTTTTTTTAAAAAACATAACATTCTAGTGACTTTGAGATAAATGTCTCAGATTTTGATCTTGTCTTGGAATAGTTCCTTTTTGGAACTAGGCTGAAATAAGGTAAAACATATCTTTTCCCTGATTTTCGTTCTGGGCTACTAAGTGACTGAACTTTGTGGAATTACCAGTCTCCAAGGCCTCGGAATTTATTATTATTTATTACTATGTTTATTTTTTTTATTTATACCCCGCCCTCCCCGCCGAAACATGCTCAAGGCCATTGGCAACATTAAAAACACTAAAATCTAGCTTTGGAAAGGAGAATCCTACAAGCAGGGAACTCGCGAGGAACACACGGAGCGGAGGCCTCCCCGTGTTCAAAACACACCCATATCTACAAGTATTTAACTTCTAGAGTCCCAAGGGAGGACGTCAAATGGCCACAAAAGGTAACTCTCAGGGCTATTTTTGGGCAGGAA
>NW_015163707.1:143284-145781 GCF_001447785.1 Gekko japonicus | reverse complement strand
CCCTGGGTTTTGACAACAAACAAGGTAAACAGAATAAGAAGCAAAGGGTGGGTGTGGCTGGATGAGCACACTTCTGGTAACATGGGGGTGTGGCCTAATGTGCTAATGAGTTTCTGCTGTTGGGTGGGGCCTATTATGCTAATGAGTTCCTGCTGGGCTTTTTCTACAAAAAGAGCCCTGGAACTCTAGTGTACAAGTGCGCACATCTAAAGAACCAAACTCTTGTAAAAAAAAAGGGTAGGGTTGCCAACCCTCCAGGTGAGGGCTAGAGTTCTCCTGGAGTTATCACTGAGCTCCAGACTATAGAGATCAGTTCCCCTGGAGAAAAATGACAGATTCAGAGAGTGGACTGGATGGCATTACGTCTTTGTGGAGCTGCCCTCCAACACTCCCGACCTTTCCCAGACTCTGTGCTCCCCAGGGACTACCTTCAACTCTCCAGAAATCGCTCCACCCAAACCTATCGAAAGGCAAGACAGGGACAAAACTGGAGTGGGTAATGGAAAATAGAGGTTGTGTCGGATAACGAGAAACGGTTCTATGAACTGGTTTGTGCACGTCATTGGGCTTGGTGGGCACTGGCCTGGGATATACACATTTCTGCAAACGCATAGGTTTGGTGTAGTGGTGAAGTGCGCGGACTCTAATCTGGGAGAACCGGGTTTGATTCCCCACTCCTCCACTTGCAAGCTCTGGCACAGCTGTCCTTAAAAAAGAGCAGTTTCTGTCAGAGTTCTCTCAGCCCCACCCACCTCACAGGGTGTCTGTTGTGGGGAGGGGAAGGGGAAGGAGTTTGTAAGCCGCTCTGAGACTCCAAGTGAAGGGCGGGGTATAAATCCAATCTCTTCTCTTCTTCTTCTTTATCATTATTCATTACAACAATTAAATAATTAATGATTGTATGGCAGTGGGTGTCGTAGAGCCAGGAGATCTCTGGCAGCACAAAACTCTTGGTCTTTTGTGGCGAGATAGATTTATATTTTTTGGGGGGGCAGAGAGAGTTGTGACTGACCCAAGGTCACCCAGGAGTGGGGAATCGAACCCGGTCTCCAGATTAGAGTCTGCCGCTCTTAACTACCACACCAGACTGGCTCTCATTAATTACAGCAAATAGTAC
Source organism: Gekko japonicus (assembly GCF_001447785.1). Classification (NCBI taxonomy): domain Eukaryota; kingdom Metazoa; phylum Chordata; class Lepidosauria; order Squamata; family Gekkonidae; genus Gekko; species Gekko japonicus. The sequence goes on along the minus strand of NW_015163707.1, from coordinate 144,664 downwards.
CACGCAGGTGGTATTATATAATGATGATGATGATGATGATGATGATGATGATGATGATAATAGTTATATTCTGAGTTATTGTGTTGAATATGGTATCGTAATCTTTGCATTACTATTGGTTAAGAATAAAGATTGTTCATTGGACCTAAAAGCCAACTGAAAGCAACCAATCACAGGGCTCCGCTTAGGGCCAACCAAGCCTATGGCACAGAGTTACAATGTTGTTGTTTTACGATGCAATGATATAAATATAGGGAAACTGCAAGCATAGTTGTTGAAGTCCTGAAGCAATGTTGAATAAAGGTTCTGGTTAATGGTTCATCGTCTTCCGCCTCAATTAATAATGAATAATAATAATAATAATAATAATAATAATAATAATTAATATCTTGGTTTATATCCCACCCTCTCCGCTGAGGCGGGGTAAAGAGTGCCCTTTCCCTTCCACGGTTGAAAAAGATACTATCAGACCAGCTCAGCATTCATTAGGACACAAAATCTATTTATATTTTTACAGAGCTGGCTACCTGACATTTACTTAGGAGCTCAGTTACAAATGTGAAGTTTTCAGAGGTCTGCATCCAGCACCGGTCTCCGAAGACGATCATCTGCGAAGCTGGTATCACCAGAAACTGAAAAATGCCCAGCAATCACACAATGTGTCTTCCTCAGAGAGAAACAGCCGTGTTAAAACAATTTCTATTGACTTTTCCTGTTAACTGTGACAGTGACTAACACAAGGTATTTTGGCTCTGAAATACTAACACAAAGAGTCCATTAATGCTCAACACCACAACAAAGTCACCAAGGTATTTTACCTCTAAAATAGTAACAGTCAGAGTACATTAATACTGGTAATGGTGCTATGTAGACGCTCCTTGTATATGTATTCACTTGGAAGGAAAACAACCTGGATATAAGACTAGGGCTGCCAAGTGGGGGCGGGGGGCGGGTAAACCCCTGCTTCGGAGGCCCGATTTCCGCCACCGCGGAATTGGCCCCCGGGGGAAACTCCGCCCCCCGAAGCGCAGCGTGGCTGCGTCACCAGAGGTGACGCAACCAGGTCAATCACATTGGGGGCATGGCCCCGATCATCGGAGGGAAAACTCTATGGTTTTCCCTCCAACGCTCGGGGCCACGCCTTCAATGTGATCGACGTCGCGCGTCACTTCCAGTGATGTGCTGGCGGCACGCGCGTGCACATTGACGGACAGCTCCCAGAGCCCGGTGAGGCTCCCCCACTGGTAAGAAATATTGACTTGGCAACCCTATATAAGATGATCCTCCCCCCAAAGTTATCGGGGAGAAATTACTGGACATAATTGTAACTTGACCCCCCCCCCCCAATTTGCTGGCAAAGAAGAAGAGGAGGAGGAGGAG
>NW_015163707.1:139184-143038 GCF_001447785.1 Gekko japonicus | reverse complement strand
GAGGAGGAGGAGGAGGAGGAGGAGGAGATTGAATTCATACTCCACCCTTCACTGGGAGTCTCAGAGTGGCTTACAATCTCCTTTCCTTTCCCCACAACAGACACCCTGTGAGGTGGGTGGGGCTGAGAGAGCTCTTGAGAGAAACTGCTAATGAGAGAACTGTGTCCAGTTTTGGGCACCACATTATAGGAAGGATGTTGACAAGCTCGAGCGTGTCCAGAAGAGGGCAACCAGGATGGTGAGAGGGTTGGAATCCAAGTCTTACGAGGAAAGGCTGAAAGAGTTGGGTATGTTTAGCCTGGGAAAGAGAAGGCTTAGAGGGGACAGGATTGCAGTGTTCAAGTATTCGAAGGGCTGTCATGTAGAAGATGGAGCGGATCTCTTCTCTCTTGCTCCGGATTGCAAGACTAGGTCTAATGGGTGGAAATTACAAGGGAGTCGATACCGGCTAAATATCAGGAGAAACTTCCTAACTGTAAGAGTGGTTGAGCAGTGGAACAATCTGCCTCGGGAGGTGGTGGATGCTCCTTCGCTGGACGCTTTCAAGCGGAGGCTGGTTTACCATCTTTCGGGTATGTTTTAGGTATGTAGGGCTATCTTTCAGTATACTCCTGCAGAGTGCAGGGGGTTGGACTTGATGACCTGCAAGGTCCCTTCCAACTCTAACATTCTGTGATTCTATGAGAGAACTTGTGACTGACCCAAGGTCGCACCGGCAGCTGCATGTGGAGGAGTGGGGAATCAAACCCGGTTCTCCCAGATTAGAGTTTATGCTGTTAACTACTACACCAAACTGGCTGGAGTGGGGTGGGGTGAGGTGGGGTGGAGGACCTAGCTTTGCATGTAACGAAATACAATGGTTCCTGACCTGGATGGCCCAGGCCAGCCAGATCTCATGAGATCTCGGAAGCTAAGCAGGGTCGGCCCTAGTTAGTGCTTGGGGTGGGAGGCCACTGAGGAAGTCCAGGGTAACAACATGGCAAACCACCTCTGAATGTCTCTTGCCTCGGAAAGCCCGTGAAGTTGGAAAGTGCTGTGACTTGTGAATGCAGTAAGCAATTCTGCAGTAAGCCCCAGAAGGTCAGACAAGAACCAAGGGGTTGAAATTAAGTCAGAATTGTTTTTGGCTAAACATTGCAAAGAACTTCCTGCAAGGGGGGCCGGTTTCCTCGGGAGGCGGTGGGCGCTCCTCCCTTGGAGGTTTTTTAACAGAGTAGGGTTGCCAAGTGTAAATTCCTCCGGAGCGGGGGACTCCCGTCCGGCATCATAGAGTTTTCCCTCGGATGACCGTGGCCCTGCCCCCAGCGTGCCCGGCGTGGCCCTGCCCCCAGTGTGCCCAGCGAAGTGACGCGCACATCGGAGTGGGGTTCCCCCCAGGGCCCAATCCGCCAGTGGTGGGGAATGGGCCTCTGGGGCGGGGGTTTCGCCCCCCGGGGGGACTTGGCAAGCCTAAAACAGAGGCTAGATGGCCATCTGAATTGAGGCAGATTGTGGGAGGGAAGGCAGGAATGGAGGAGCCAGTGCTTGGCTCTGCTAATGACCAGTTTGGGGTCAGAAAAAGAATTTTCCTCCAGGCCAGGGATCCTGGGGGTGTTTTCTCCTCTTCTGGGCATTGAGGGTGGGTCAGTAGGGAGAGTGGGGTGGGCTGGCTATGAATTCCTGCATTGTTCAGGGAGTTGGACTAGATGACCTTTGGAAAGAGCAAGAGCCCAGTAGTGCCTTAGAGACTAATGAGATTTGTGGGAGGGTATGAGCTTTCGTGAGTCACCGAGGTTCCCTTCCAGCCCTGTGTTTCTGTGAATAAAGCTTGCAGGTCTATAAGTGGTCTGATCCAGCAGGGCTCGCCTGATGTTCTTAGGAAGGCCTCGGCCTCTCTGTCCTGTTGTTGGCCCTCCAGAGGAACTGGCTTGCCCCTGTGTGAGACAGGATGCTGGACTAGATGGACCACTGGCCTGATCCAGCAGGGCTCTTTTGATGTTCTTAGGAAGGCCTCGGCCTCTCTGCCCTGTTGTTGTCCCTCCAGAGGAAGTGGTTGGCCACTGGGTGAGACAGGAGGCTGGGCTAGATGGGCCACTGGTCTGATCCAGCAGGGCTCTTCTGATGTTCTTAGGAAGGCCTCGGCCTCTGTGCTCTGTTGTTCCCCCTTCAGAGGAAGTGGCTGGGCACTGAGTGAGAGAGGATGCTGGACTAGAGGAACCACTGGTCTGATCCAGCAGGGCTCTTCTGATGTTCTTAGGAAGGCCTCGGCCTCTGTGCTCTGTTGTTCACCCTCCAGAGGAAGTGGCTGGGCACTGAGTGAGAGAGGATGCTGGACTAGAGGAACCACTGGTCTGATCCAGCAGGGCTCTTCTCCTGTTCTCAGGAAGGCCTTGGCCTCCTTGCCCTGTTCTTGGCCATTCAGAGGACCTGGTTGGTCAATTTGTGAGACAGGATGCTGTACTAGATGGATTATTGGGCTCATCCAGCAGGGCTCCTGAGGTTCTTATACTCTTATGTTCAGATGAGGATTATCATAGCCAGTGGTAATGGCTGGCTAAGTTTGGAGTCGGGGGGATTTTGCCCAAAATGTTGGTAGCAGAGAAGGCCTGCTAGTTAGTACCAACTCACAGTAATCCAAGGCGATTTAACTGATGTAGTTCAGCCATTAATAAACTAATTAACTCCCACCCTGCTGTCTTGTGTACTTATTTGGGGGCATTGGTACAAACAGATGTTAAACTGCCTTATTATACTGTCAATTGTAGCTATCGGACTGTGGTATGCGCATGTGTGAAACGCATGATAATTACAACAGCATTCTGGCAACACAAACAGCTAATGTAATGTCACTTTCATTCAATGGAGAATGCATAATAAATGCATTTTCAATTAGAGTCTCTCTGCTCATGTATGATATTAAGTTTCATGTGTTGCTTCTTCCTTAGCCTGCACAGAACGACGGCGCTCAAGGGAGCCACAAAAGAGGAAGCCATTTTTTAAACTTCAGCAACTATTCAGAATAATTGTGTTTAATAACCAGTACATGCAATTAAGGAAGGAAATGCATTCAAGGTCTGCATTTCTCAACCTGAAAATTAAACCATCATCCTAAAGTCATTTATTTGTGAATCGTTCCGCTGGAGCTAATAGAACAATTTTAGGAATAAATGCGGGCTTTTCTTTCCCCCTCTCTTAATTGGCTTCCCCGGATGCAAATCTAGTGGGTGGGTGTTCACACACACAAATATATATGAGGCACAAGTATAGGCATGTATGGATATGAAGGACAGGTATAGGTAATATGTATGGGGGTGATATATTGATGAGATCTTTGTCAGCTGCAGGGGAGGTTGAAGAAGGTGTGGAGCATTTTGAAAATGTTACCAACTCATTTCTTCCTAGAGACGGATCACAAAGATGGGTAGCCATGTGAGTCTGTCCGTAGCAGTAGAAAAGAGCAAGAGTCCAGTGGCCCCTTAAAGAATAACAAAATTTGTGGAAGGGGAGGAGCTTTGGTAAGTCACTGTTCACTTCTTTAGATACCTCATACAAGTTTCTTCACAAGGTTGATGGATTTCCATTCTGCACAGTTCATGTGGCGCCCAGGGGTCATTTCATAGAAAAAGAGGGGCAGGAGCTCATTAGCATAGCTCATTAGCATAACTTATTTGCATATGCCACACACCCTGACATCACCAGAAGTGTGTCAGAAGGCAACACCCACAGCTCAGGCTCCACTAGACTGGTTTGGATTGCTAGCTATTGGGGGGGGGGGACGTGCAGATCTGTCCTCACAGAGGAGGGAGAACTTGTACCTGAATAAAACTTGGTCTTAAAGGTGCCACTGGACTGTTTTGGATTGCTAGCTATGGGGG
>NW_015163707.1:138361-139117 GCF_001447785.1 Gekko japonicus | reverse complement strand
CTCTGCAACTTACCTGGCTGCTTCATGCTCCTCATGGCCCAACTGATGGCTGCTGGGAGCAGGGGGCGGGGCTTGTTGCATGTGCCCACCCCTGGACTCCTTACTGCCGGAGCTCCGCTTCTGTGCACTCCCACAGGAAATGACCTCTGGTGGTGCCTTCCATGGAGATAGATCAAGGTGGGCCGCCGTGTTCGTCTATCTGTAGCAGTAGAAAAGAGCAAGAGTCCAATAGCCACTTAAAGACTAACAACACTTGGGGCAGGGTATGAGCTTCTGTGAGTCTCTGCCCACTTCTTCAGAGTCCAGTAGCCCCTTCAAGACGAACAACATCTGTGTCAGGGGATGAGCGTCCGTGAGTCCCTGCTCACTTCTTCAGATGCTGAAGGTAGGATGAAGTCTCTGAAGAAGTGAGCAGTGACTCACAAAAGATCGTCCCCTGCCACAAATGTTGTTCGTCCCTAAGGGGCTACTGGAATCTTGCTCTTTTCAGTTCTTCCTGCCATCCACTTCATACGTGACGGTACCACTTAAAACCCACACATCCCTTTCCCGAGATGTTCTCCTCACCATCAAAATGCAAGGAATAAACAGTTTTCTCCAGAGCTAGCCCTACCATTAGGCAGAATGAAATACATACACTTTCAGGCAATATATTTGGTGGTTCCACCAAAAGGCAGTGAATTGTCAGTTGTTTATTATTATTAATTATCATCATAATCACTATTATTATTAATAATAATAATAATAATAATTGTG